>NC_089766.1:51299796-51357296 GCF_040412425.1 Macrobrachium rosenbergii
CTTTGAAGTCACTAGAGGTCTGATTTTAGTAGGCTGTGGTTCCTTGTAGAGCCTGACTTGTTGTTCCTATAAGTTGTTCCTATAAGACCTAAAAATGTGTTCTTTCTTCCATCTTACTTTCCACCGTCTCAAAACAATTGTAATAGCTCTTTGTTGGGTCACTAGGTGGACTGTTGATAGGCCGGATTTCAATTCCCCGGCCGGCTGATGAAGAGTTAGAGGAATTTATTTCTGGTGATAGAAATTCATTTTCTTCCATCTCACTGTAGGTTTCCACTGTCTCAAAACAATTGTTTCATAGTGAAACTGTTAATCAGCTCAGTGGTTTTCCAACTTTTTCCACCTGTTACACCTTTCAAGACTTCTTACTGTCAGTAGTTCTTCATTGGATGGGGTGGGTAGAGCTCCCGGCTAGCACGCTGTTGGCCCAGCGTTCGACTCTCCGACCGGCCAATGAAGAATTAGAGGAATGTATTTCTGGTGATAGAAATTCATTTCTCGTCATAATGTGGTTCGGATTCCACAATAAGCTGTAGGTCCCGTTGCTCGGCAGCCAGTTGGTCCTTAGCCACGTAAAATAAATCTAATCCTTCGGGCCAGCCCTCTCTAGGAGAGCTGTTAATCAGCTCAGGGTCTGGTTAAACTAAGGTATACTTAACTTTTTACTGTCGGTTTCCGATTCAGCGCTGAATGACCTCATACGTCCCAGCTCTCGGCCTTTGATCTAAATTCTATATTCTGTCCCGTTTTAAAAATATTTAGTATCTAAATATAAATTGGATCTGAGTTTTACAAGAGTGTTTATATCACCCGATCTAAATTCTTTTAGGATCAATAACTCTCCGATCTAGTTCTTCAATTTCCTGTAGGAATTCAGACTCGAATTTGTTGGGAACTGAATTACAAGGGTTCCATGTTTAACTGAGTTGAAGAACTGATTTTTAGTATTTTTCTGTAAAATGAAAATATGAGATGGCTATTTGTCTGTCCGTCCACACTTTTTCTGTCCGCCCTAAGATCTTAAAAACTACTGAGGCTAGAAGGCTGGTAATTGGTACGTTTATCATCCACCCTTCAAACATCAAACATACCAAATTGCAGCCCTCTAGCCTCAATAGTTTTTATTTTATGTAAAGTTAAAGTTAGCCATGGATCGTGCGTCTGGCACCGCTATAGGTGCCAAAAAAGGCCACCACCGGGCTGTGGCTGAAAGTTTCATGGGCCGCGGATGAGAGTTTCATGGGCCGTGGCTGAGGGTTTCATACAACATTATACGCTGTACAGAAAACTCGATTGCGCCGAAGAAACTTCGGCGCATTTTTTACTTTTTTTTTTTTAAATGTGAATTTTTTTAACCAGTTTTCTTATTGCCATTTGATTTATTGAACGTTTAGTTTTAATGGGATGAGAAATATGAGCCTGGAATCTTGTAAAGCATAAGCTCAGAGAAGATTGAAAGCAAGGACGAAAATAGCATTATGCCTGGAATATTATACTGTTTTAGCTTCACTCGTTACTATTATTATAATCATTGTACACATTTTTGTGCAGCAGTTCTTAGCTTAGCAAGCTTCCATAAAAGTAATACCGCGATTACAGAAAGGAGTAGTTAGCACATGTAATTTTTAAATAATAAGTTTAATTCGTGGCTGCCTTCTGAAAGCAAACTAAAACTCAAAACTCACAAGGAGGTCGGACAGTCTGCTTGATTATACCGTCAAGGACGGAACTTGACTCATGCAATGTGGAAGGCCACGGAGCGGAAGCTGTGACAGGTTTAGAACGTGACTCATAATAAAACAAGCAAAAAATACGCCGAAGTTTCTTCGGCGCAATCGAGTTTTCCGTACAGCGTATAATGCTGTATGAAACTCTCAGCCGCCGCCCATGAAACTTCAAGCCACTGCCCGGTGGTAGCCTGTTGTTGTTGGCACCTATAGCGCTGCCAGACGCACGAATATGGCTGACTTTAACCTTAAATAAAATAAAATCTACTGAAGGTAGAGGACTGCAATGTGGTATGTTTGATGATTGGAGGGTGGATGATCAACGTACCAATTTCCAGCCCTCTAGCCTCAGGAGTTTTTAAGATCTCAGGGCGGACAGAAAAAGTGCGGACGGACAGACAAATAGCCATCTCTTTAATAGTTTTCTTTTACAGAAAATTAATAAAGAATGCTATACGATAGGGTCTAGCCATTCCTAGCCCTTCTCTTTGAGTAATTATTGATTGCGGGCGTACAGACGTTCACGAGATTGAAAACAAGGTTTTTATTACAGTAGCTACATGTTTGTACAAGACAGTAGTTACTCGATAATGAGTAACATGCTGGTAGTAGTGGTAAGGGTCTATATATATATATATATATATATATATATATATATATATATATATATATATATGTGTGTGTGTGTGTGTGTATGTGTGTGTATATATATATATATATATATATATATATATATATATATATATAATACATATATATGTGCATAATATATATATATATTATATACATAAAATATATACATATATATATATATATATATATATATATATATATATATATATATATATATTACCTTCTCTAAGTTTATTACTGTTTAATATATGTCTATTTACAGTCTATATATATATATATATATATATATATATATATATATATATATATATATGTGTGTGTGTGTGTATGTAGATATATATAAATGTGTATATTTGGATATACATATATATAAGTATGTATGTATAAATGTATATATTATCTTCACCTAGTTTTTTACAGTATACCGCGCCTCATCTCTGAGGAACATGTAGCTATGTAGTTCTGGGTCCTGAGAACCGCATGGAATTGCGCCAAGTATTTTTATACACTTGCGTATTTCGCGACAAGAGTTGAATCAGTCCAAAGAATCTGCAAGGATTCGGGAGCTAGAGAATAGGGAAACAAAAATTCCCCTGTTACTTTGAAGCATTTTTCTGGAAATCGCAAGTTGTGATTTTTATTCTGTTCTCGAAAGAGCAATAGATAAACCCTCTAGATTTTGTTCCAATAATATTAGATGAGAAATTCTTCAGGAGTCCTGTCTCTGCCTACAAGGCTTATTATTATTATTATTATTATTATTATTATTATTATTATTATTATTATTATTATTATTATTATTATTATTATTATTCACTAGATGAAACTTATTCATATGGAACAAGCCCACCAAAGGGGCCACTGACTTGAAATTCAAGCTTGCAAAGATTATGGTGTTCATTAGGAAGAAATAAGAAGAAGTAAAGGGAAATACAGAAAGAAGAGATGACACTTATTAAAAAAGAAAAAATAAATTAATAAATATATATATATGAATAATTACGGCTGATTGGTCCTCAGGTGAAACTGTCAGTGTTAATTCGTCCCCTTTTTGACGAACTGGCGTGTCCCAATTTTTTTTTTATTTTTTGATTTGTCCAAGTTTTTAAAGTTTTTTAGTTTTCCATTTTTTAAGTGTTTCAGTTTTCCATTTTTATAGTTTTTGAGTTTTCTATTTTTTAAGTTTTTGAGTTTTGCATTTTTTCCTGTTTTGAGTTTTCCATTTTTTTAAGTTGTTGAATTTTCCAATTTTTTAAGTTTTGAGGTTTCCATTTTTTTTTAAGTTTTTGGATTTTCCATTTTTTCAAGTTTTTGAGTTTTCAATTTTTAAGTTTTTGAGATTTCCATTTTTTAAGTTTTTAAGTTTTCCATATTTTAAAGTTTTTGAGTTTTCCAGCCAAAGTGTCTCAGCTTTTGATATTCTAACATATCAAAATTTCAGCTAATTAGAAGTTCTGAATAATAAAAAAATCGTTGAAGACTATTTTCTCAGAATGAGGAAAAAAATGGCTTAGCGAATTGTTCACCTTTTTCCGTTATAAGATCTTTGATGAATATAAAAATATATATATATATATATATATATATATATATATATATATATATATATATATATATATATTTTTTTTTTTTTTTTTTTTTCTCAATATTATGCCGCATCACCTAACAACGGGTGGCGGAAGAAAAGACAAGACAGTGATGACTGCCTCATTCATACCTTACCTCTTCAGTTGTGGACGAACCCACAGTCTTGCTGTACCTCCGTTCATATTCTCTTTCTTCCATCTTACTTTCCACCCTCTCTAACAATTGCTTCATAGTACCACTGCGAGGTTTTCCTCCTGTTACACCTTTCAAACCTTTCGACTATCAATTTCCGTTTCGGGGCTGAATGACCTCATAGGTCCCAGCGCTTGGCATTGGGCCAAAATTCTATATTCCATTCCCACAACCTTTCTTTACATCAACAGGAAGATAATAACATCATTACAACATTACGGCAACGACGAAATAGAATAATAACATCGAGAATCGTCTAACTGAATGTCGCTAGAAAGCTTCGACTCGGCAAAACCACTCGCCCGAGCAGACGCGCTACTTAAATATAAATATTTGTCATTGAAGCAACTGAAATTGTTTAAAGAAATGAAGTCAAGTGAAGGTTGGCGTTAGAGAGAGAGAGAGAGAGAGAGAGAGAGAGAGAGAGAGGATGTTGATGTCTACCTGAAATGATGAATCGAGGGCAGGTGTAAGACGCGGAGTCTTCTCCCAGTAATTAATGTATAGGGCAAGGCGGGAGTTAATTGGTACGAGGGTGGATGGGCGGGATGGTGCGCCCTGCGTGGGCGGAGGAGGAGTTGCTCTGAGCAGGGCAGGAAGAAGGGTTGAAGGCGGAGGGGGGGGGGGAACGTGAATGGCTTTCGTGTGAAGTTGAGGCAGACATCGGTTGCTTATTCCTTCTTTCTGTTTTACCCTGTGAGTCATCTCTCTCTCTCTCTCTCTCTCTCTCTCTCTCACACACACACACACACATATATATATGTATGTAAACCTGGTCGTTAGCTTTTTTAGTGATGGTTGCAGTCAGGAATTAGAAGGGCAAGTATCTAGCAAATATATCTCAAAATAAATAAATAAATATATATATATATATATATATATATATATATATATATATATATATATATATATATATATATATTTTTATTAATGTGTATTTGTTTGTTTGAAATACGATAATACAAACACGATTATAAACAGAATTCACATACGTGTATCTGTGCAATGTGCACACACAGAGAAAACGGACATCACCAAAACTGCAGAAAGAAATGAGCTCTTCTCTCTCTCTCTCTCTCTCTCTCTCTGCCCTATTGGAGACAGTAGAGTGGACAATAATCTCATGGACGGGAGGTCCACAGCAAAGGGATTACTCGCCAGTTGAGACAGGAGACCGGCATCGCCGCCGCGCCTTTCCGATGCGCAAACAACACGTGTTTCTGATAACCTTTGAAACCTGAGAGATTGGCAGTTGTGTCCAGAAAGTGTTTGGGTTGGTCCTTCTTTCTCGCTTTAGACGGTATTTAGAAACGCCTGGATGCATGTTGTTTATTGCAGCAAGACTTGGTATAAATAACAACGCAGACAGAACGAGATATATATATATATATATATATATATATATATATATATATATATATATATGTATATATGTGTGTGTGTGTGTGTGTGTGTATGTATGTATGTATGTATATATATATATATATATTATATATATATATATATATATATATATATATATATATATATATATATATATATATATATATATATATATATATATATATATAATAGTTGTGAATACCCTTTCTAATCCTTCTTCTAAGCTCATTTCTATGCTCTCTCTCTCTCTCTCTCTCTCTCTCTCTCTCTCTCTCTCTCTCACACCATGTTAAAGTCCATTTTTTTTTAGATTCTCTGTCATTTTAGGTATCGTTATGACAACGTCGTTAGCGTCCCATTTGTTTGAATTGTATTTTCTCATGTTTATTCTTGATTTCTGTCGTTGGAATCAGCCATCAATCTCTTTATTTTCATGAATGTTTTTCATTCGTTGCTTGATGCGTCACACGTGTCATAAGACTGCATTTGTATTTAAATTTTTTCCCCTGGTACCTGTTGCCATAAATTTCTCTCTCTCTCTCTCTCTCTCTCTCTCTCTCTCTCTCTCTCTCTCTCTCTCTCTCTCTGATCTTGCAATACCAGCGCGGGCAAGCTGAGATCCTTTAGGTTTTGGATTACAGGCAGGCCACACTATGACACGAAATCCTATCGGAAGGAAGGCCCTTTGTTGTTCAAATCTTGGTGATGTCTGTGAAATATCTTCAGAATTGTTCCATAACATATTCTAGAACTTTTCTTTCCAGTTCTTGAATTGTTCCCTCTGTTTGTGATCATTTCTAGGCTCTTTTGATTACAGGCATTTTGCAGTCTCACGTACGTTTACATTTGAATGGTTTTTCATCTTCTTTACTCAAAGCCCTTATCATGTGACTGCCTGCGACGCCTGAAATGTCAGCTGATCTCCCTGGTACTTCTCAAGTCCTTTATTTTCTTGCTCTTTCGTTGTTCAGGTAAAATGGAGCTCAAGAGATCCATTTTGATATGAAAATTATTTTTCATATTAACCTGAAAATTTTAATATGGAAATTTCATAGTTTGATTCCACCTCTTCATCTGGGTAGCCAAAGCGATATCCGTAACTCTGAAAAATTTGGATTTCCTCCAATTTCAGTGTGATTACACGCCATCTGTTTTTCCCTTGAGAAAGTCACTATATTTAACTCCTTATTTTACCATGAATCGTGTATATACATGAACCCACAGCAGCTGACAATGCCCAAATCTGTCAGGTCAGACAAGTTTTATTGTGCTCTTGGCATCGTTCCTTTTTCAGTAGCTTGCATTATGCACATGACGCGGTATTTGGTTGTCTTTACGTAACCCTCTTGAGTTTATACGAGTATGTGAGTCTTTTATCCGGGAAGGATGTTCATGACCAGATGGTTTCCAAAAACGGTGGCCAATAAAAGTTCTTTGAAGCCTCACGCGGAGTTCATCTTCTGAAGTGACTGAAATTTCACATCTTGATCGTATCAAGTCTGTCTTAACTTAGGAACTTTGGGGGTAATCTGTCAGTGTTGTCAACACTTACACTTAAAGTCTGGGATCTGTCAGTGTTGTTAACATTTACATTTATAACAGGGTCTGGAATCTGTCAGTGTTGTCAACGCTTACACTTGAAACAGGGTCTGGAATCTGTCAGTGTTGTCAACACTTACACTTGAAGCAAGGTCTGAAATCTGTCAGTGTTGTCAATATTTACACTTTTAAGTGGCTGGAATCTGTCAGTGTTGTCAACACTTACACTTGAAACAAGGTCTGGAATCTGTCAGTGTTGTCAACATTTACACATAAAAGGTCTGGAATCTGTCAGTGTTATCAACACTTACGCTTAAAAGAAGGTCTGGAGTCTGTCAGTGATGTCAACATTTACACTTAAAGTCTGGAATCTGTCAGTGTTGTCAACATTTACATTTATAACAGGGTCTGGAATCTGTCAGTGTTGTCAACAATTACATTTATAACAGGGTCTGGAATCTGTCAGTGTTGTCAACAATTACACTTGAAACAAGGTCTGAAATCTGTCAGTGTTGTCAACACTTACACTTATAACAGGGTCTGGAATCTGTCAGTGTTGTCAACAATTACACTTGAAACAAGGTCTGAAATCTGTCAGTGTTGTCAACAATTACACTTGAAACAAGGTCTGAAATCTGTCAGTGTTGTCAACACTTACACTTATAACAGGGTCTGGAATCTGATCAGTGTTGTCAACACTTACACTTGAAACAGGGTCTGGAATCTGACCAGTGTTGTCAACACTTACACTTGAAACAGGGTCTGGAAGGGTCTGAATCTGATCAGTGTTGTCAATCTGATCAGTGTTTCAACACTTACACTGAAACAGGGTCTGGAATCTGATCAGTGTTGTCAACACTTACACTTGAAACCGGGTCTGGAATCTGATCAGTGTTGTCAACACTTACACTTGAAACAGGGTCTGGAATCTGATCAGTGTTGTCAACACTTACACTTGAAACAGGGTCTGGAATCTGATCAGTGTTGTCAACACTTACACTTGAAACAGGGTCTGGAATCTGATCAGTGTTGTCAACACTTACACTTGAAACAGGGTCTGGAATCTGTCAGTGTTGTCAACACTTACACTTGAAGCAAGGTCTGGAATCTGTCAGTGTTGTCAACACTTACACTTGAAGCAAGGTCTGAAATCTGTCAGTGTTGTCAACATTTACACTTTTAACAGTGTCTGGAAACTGTCAGTGTTGTCAACACTTACACTTGAAACAAGGTCTGGAATCTGTCAGTGTTGTCAACATTTACATTTATAGCAGGGTCTGGAATCTGTCAGTGTTGTCAACACTTACACTTGAAACAGAGTCTTGCATAAGGCCTTTACTTTTTACCCCATAGGGGGGTAGGGCCGTCAGTGCACCTCATGCGGTACACTGTAGGCATTACGTAAGGTTCTTTGCAGCGTGCCTCCGGTCCCTAGCTGCAACCCCTTTCATTCCTTTTACTGTACCTCCTTTCATATTCTCTTTCTTCCATCTTATTTTCCACCCTCTCCTAACAAATTGATTCATAGTGCAACTGCGAGGTTTTCCTCCTGTCACACCTGTCAAACCTTTTTACTATCAATTTCAATTTCAGCGCTGAATGACCTCGAAGGTCCCAGCGTTTGGCCTCTGGCCTAAATTCTATATTCTATTCAATTCTTTACTTTTTATTGAATTTATTGAAAATTTCTTACGTGCCCACTCTAACATTTCTGCTGCAGTTTATGATAATACCTATACCCTTTCCCTCCTGTGCCTTCCGCCTTTTTATCAGAAATCTCGGCATCTTGTTACGTGCCCATTCATTATTATGCAGATGATTCCACTCTTCACAGGTCATCCTATCCTCGTCAACTCTTCAGGGAATCTCTACATAAGGACTTTAGATGTCTACGTACCCTTTCTTCAAGTATCCCACATGAGTCATGTGGAGATTAGGGTATCCTTATAAAGGTGATTATCATCATGTATGTAGAGATTTTATTACCCTGTTCCATATCAGTTCTTGACAGAGTAGACTAAAAAACCACACTGCCTCATCGAAGATCCATTTCTCCAGATTGAACTCAATTCATCTTTTTAGTTTTCTGTAAAAGAAAACTATTGAGATGGCTATTTGTTTGTCCGTTCGCATGTTTTCTGTCCGCCCTCAGATCTTAAAGACTACTGAGGCTAGAGGACTGCAACTTGGTATGTTGATCATCCACCCTCCAATCGTCAAACATACCAGATTGCAGCCCTCTAGCCTCAGCAATTTTTATTTTATTCAAGGCTAAACTTAGCCATGATGGTGCGTCTGGCACCGCTATAGGTGCCAACAACACAGGCCACCGCCGGTCCGTGAGTGAAAGTTTCATGGGCCGCGGCTGAGAGTTTCATGGGCCGTGGCTGAGAGTTTCATACAGCATTATACGCTGTACAGAAACCTTGATTGCGCAGAAGAAACTAAGGCGCATTTTTAACCTGTTTGTTAGTTATTTCATTCTGCTGCGAGGGTTTAGTAGTGACTTAATCAGTGCTGTTTCCGGGAGCTTCTTGAATGCGTTGCCACTCACCCGAGCTGTCCAAATTAAACTTCGCATTCCCAGTGATTTTGTATGGAGATTGCTCACACAGGAGTCAGCCAGTTTGGTCAGTCCGTCGTACTGTTAACTTCGGGATGACTGCACACTGGCTTTAACTGCTCATAAATCCCATATTTTGCCTGTTTTAAGATTTTAGTGGGTCCGCTGGTTGGAAAGAAAAATAGTGGCTGAGAAAGAGAAAGCCTGATAGCTAAAAGATCATTAGCAGTTTTAGTGTCTCTCTCTCTCTCTCTCTCTCTCTCTCTCTCTCTCTCTCTCTCTCTCTCTCTCTCTGAGAGAAAGAGTGCCATTCAGATAATGTACCTGATGGAGATGTTTGTGTTGGCAACAGCGTTGGGAATAATTGTCCGGTATAAGAGTAACATTGCTCCAGATGAACGTTGGTAATAATAGTCACACAGAAAACTGACCCGTTCGACATATTGTTTACGTTGACATCCGTCATGGGATTAATAGTCACGCCCCAAAAAAACGAACTCACTGGCAGTAGGTAATAATACCCTCAGTAATAGGCGAACCACCTCACAACCCCACGGAAAAAAAAGAAATTGAACCGTAAGAAATATTTACTCATGGCGGCAGTAGAAAAAAGTAAAATAAAAAAGTAAAGAAAAGCATGAAGGGGTGAGCGGTTGGCTGGCCCGCCCCCGCCATACACACACACACACACACACACACACACCTGTCCGAGAATGAATCTTGGATTTAATAAACTGGTGTTAGACGTGCCCCGGCAAAAACCGCCCTCGTCACGCAGGCGCCGCCGGCATTGAATTTGATTTTCGTGTTAGTAAAGGATGGGGCCAAGAGGTTGAGAGAGAGAGAGAGAGAGAGAGAGAGAGAGAGAGAGAGAGAGAGAGAGAGAGAGTGTGTGTGTGTGTGTGTCTAAAGGAAATATGATTTTTCTAGTGTTAAGAGGCCATGATTCACCTGTATTTGATTTTCATGTTATTATAGGATGGGGAAGAGAGAGAGAGAGAGAGAGAAAATATGATTTTCTATTTATTAAGATGGTATGATTCACCTGTATTTGATTTTCCTGTCAGTATAGGATGGGGGGAAGAGAGAGAAAGAATTTCTAAAGAAGATAGGATTTTTCTAATATGAAGAGGCCGTGACTCCCTGTAGTCGGGTTGCTAAGAATTGCTGCATACTTTTATATCTGCAGTTCTTGAAATAACTTATGCACTGAACTTCGGTTCATGGTACATTATAAATAGTGAACACTGTTAATTACGTATTAAATTTCATTTAATGGTATATTCTAATTGGTGAAAGTTGTTAGTTATAAATTGAATTTAAATTCGTGGTATTTTGTAAACAATAAAGGTTGTTAATTATGATTTAATTGTAATTAAGTGCATATTATAAGTAGGGAATATTACAGATAGGGCCAAACTTCGTTATTAATACTTAGAATAGAAATGCTTAGAATATTTGTGGAAACGACTTGGGATTGAAAGAGCGAACTCTCCCATCAGGAGATGTTGTTCCTCGTGATATTTTTTTATTTTAATCATTTTTGTGATATACTACTTTTGAGTCGTGTTTTTAGTTTTCTGAAAAGAAAACGATTGTGTCGGCTTTGTCTGTCCGTCCGCACTTTTTTTTTGTCCACCTTCAGATCTTAAAACTACTGAGGCTAGAGGGCTGCAAATTGGTATGTTGATTATCCACCCTCCAGTCATCAAACGTACCAAATTGCAGCCCTCTAGCCTCAGTAGTTTTTATTTTATTTAAGATTAAAGTTAGCCATGATCGTGCTTCTGGCAACGATATAGGACAGACCATCATGGCCGGCTGAGAGTTTCATGGGTCGCGTCTCGTACAGCATCATACCGAGACCACCAAAAGATAGATCTTTTTCGGTGACCTTGATTATACGCTGTAGCGGCTGTTCAGAAAACTCGATTGCGCCGAAAAAGCTTCTGCGCATTTTTTACTTGTTATTTTCGTTTTGTGTTAAAATGATAATTATTACAAAAGAAAAGTATTTTTGAAACTTCTTAACATGAAGTTTGAAATTGTTTTCTTCTGCTCTCAGATTTAGGTTTAGAGCCTTTTGTGATCGATAATTATTAATATTTTTGTTGTGGCTATTATAATGTGCTGTCACACCATTTGATCTGAAATGTGTATATATATATATATATATATATATATATATATATATATATATATATATATATATATATATATATATATATATATATATATATATAGGCATAACACGATTTTATGCAAATATTTTGGGAAGTGAAAGAAAAATTCATTCTGAGCAGAATATGTTCTATAAACATCTATAAACATATGCATTTTAAGGCTTCGTTTATCGGTGAGGGGAATCAAAAAAAAAGACTGTTATCATTAAACAAGCTATAAGATGGCGTACGGATGTTTATAGAACATTTTCTGCTCAGAATTATTTTTCTTTCACTTCCCAAAACATTTGTATAAACTCGTGTTACACCTATATATATATATATATATATATATATATATATATATATATATATATATATATATATATATATATATATATATATATATATATATATATATATATATATATATATAATATAGAGAGAGAGAGAGGTTATGTACGGATGTAATATATATTAGCAGATGAATAGAAAGTGATATTCTCATTATAAATATATATATATATATATATATATATATATATATATATATATATATATATATATATATATATATATATATATATATATAGTAGATAGAAAGATAAAAGAGTAAATGAAACAACAAAGCGCATGACTGGTATTGCCGTGAAACCCGATACTGTGTTATCGTATAGCTCCTGAACCCTTTTGCAGATTAATAACTGTCACGAAAAAGAAACAACAATTAATTGTTTTTTTTTTATGTTACTGTCGTCTCAAAACGAAGGTCATCAACACCCAACAAAAACCATGTTTATGCTGTGAAATAAAGATAATATTTCCAGACTACAAAAAATGCTACGTCATAGGACGCGCGCTTTGAATAAAGCTTTCATAATAATAATAATAATAATAATAATAATAATAATAATAATAATAATATCCTTTATTTCAGCTCAGGTGCAGAAGTAGCAGTGAAAACAGTATTCATAATAATGGTAATGACAATAATAATATTGAGAATAATAGTAAACAAGTAAAACATGCGCCGAAGTATCTTCGGCGCAGTCGAGCTTTCTGTACAGCGTATCATGCTGTATGAAACTTTCATCCACGTCCCATGAAACTCTTAGCCGCGGCCCATGAAACTCGCCTACGGTCCGGTGGTGGCCTGTGTTGTTACCTATAGTGGTACCAGAAGTACGATTATGTCCAACTTTAAACTTAAAAACAAAAAAACCACTGAGGAGGCTAGAGGGCTACAACTTGGTATGTTTGATGATTGGAGGGTGGATGATCAACATACCAATTTGCAGCCCTCTAGCCTCAGTAGGTTTTAAGATGTGAGGGCGGACAGAAAAAAATGCGGATGGCCGGCACAATAGTTTTCTTTACAAAAAACTAAAAATGTTAATAGATAGAAAGTTATATAATGTCATTAAGTAAAATATTTGTTTGAATGATTTGATACAAAAAACTGACTCCACGGTTACCATAGGAAAAGTCCATGTGAACCTCCCGTGGTGCACTGTAGGCATTACTTAAGGTCCTTTGCAGCATCCCTTCAGCCCCTAGCTGTAACCCCTTTCATTTCTTTTACTGTACCTCCATTCATTTTCTCTTTCTTCCACCTTGCTATCCACCCCCTCCCGACAGTTGATTCATAGTGCAACTGCTTTGAGGTTTTCCTCCTGTTACACCTTTCAAACCTTTTTACTCTCGATATCAGTTTCAGCGCTGAATGACCTCTTAGGTCCCAGCGCTTGGCCTTTGGTGTAAATTCTGTATTCCATTCCAGTAAGTTTGCTCGGGTACCCATGCTCTCTTGCTTCTAAAATAACTATGAATTAGTGGTGCAGTATTTGTAGTTTTCTGGTAAAGAAAACTACTGAGATGGCTATTTGTTCGTCCGCATGTTTTCTGTCCACCTTCAGATCTTAAAAACTACTGGGGCTAGAGGGCTGCAAATTGGTATGTTGATCATCCACCCTCCAACCATCAAACCTACCAAATTGCAGCCATCTAGCCTCTGCAGTTTTTATTTTATTTAAGGTTAAAGTTAGCCATGATCGTGCGTCTGGCAACGATATAGGCCAGGTCTCCACCGGGCCGTGGTTAAAGTTTCATAGGCCGCGGTCCATACAGCATTATACCTAGACCACCGAGAGATAAATCTATTTTCAGTGGCCTTGATTATACGATGTACAGAAAACTCGATTGCGCCGAAGAAACTTCGGCGCATTTTTTACTTGTTTGTACTCTGATCGGAGGGGGAATGTGGAATTTGTCGTATATTGAAAAAAGTTTCGCATTATTTCATATTATTATCGGTTTCATTCCTCGTCCAAATGACCAACTAAACATGGTAACATCTTCCAGTCATAATATATCAGAATATATTTTTGCTTTTGGTTATGAACGCAGAGTAACAAAAAAAAGAGAAGAATTCAGGTTAACAACATAAATATGAACACACAATCAAATAAATACTCCCCAAAACCAAACGACTTACAATGACAGACAGGCTACCATCAACATTTTCTCTTCATCATTATAGTACAAGGAATGTGAAAGCCACGTTTAGTATTCTTGTCATAAAATGACTATTATTACTTAAATGTACAGTCTTCTCATCTTATTACATATTTGTTCATTCTTCCGCTATTAATACCTATTTTTACGTTCATTTGCTATCTTATTGATGTATATATCCAGAGCCACTTCGTGGCAGGTGGATAGACAGAGGGAGTTATGTATAAATAATATATTCGTCAGGTTAAAAATATACTGATCTTATTCATTTTTATTGTTATTTTAATGGATTATTATTAAACAGTATAGAAATTGACCAGTATGATCGGGCTTCAGACAAGGATTATTATTAGCCAATATAGAAATTGTTAAGGATTATTATTAACCCATTTAGAAATTGACCGGTGTGGTCGGGCTTTAGACAAGAATTATTATTAACCAATATAGAATTGTTAAAGATTATTATTGAACAATATAGAAATTGACCAGTGTGGTCGGACTTTAGACAAGAATTATTACTAAACAATATAGAAATTGTTAAGGATTATTATTAAACAATCTAGAAATTGACCAGTGTGGTCGGACTTTAGACAAGAATTATTATTAACCAATATAGAAATTGTTAAGGATTATTATCAAACAATCTAGAAATTGACAAGTGTGGTCGGGCTTTAGACAAGAATTATTATTAACCAATATAGAATTGTTAAGGATTATTATTAAACAATATAGAAATTGACCAGTGTGGTCAGACTTTAGACAAGAATTATTATTAACCAATATAGAATTATTAAGGATTATTATTAAACAATATAGAAATTGACCAGTGTGGTCGGACTTTAGACAAGAATTATTACTAAACAATATAGAAATTGTTAAGGATTATTATTAAACAATCTAGAAATTGACCAGTGTGGTCGGACTTTAGACAAGAATTATTACTAAACAATATAGAAATTGTTAAGGTTTATTATTAAACAATCTAGAAATTGACAAGTGTGGTCGGGCTTTAGACAAGAATTATTATTAACCAATATAGAATTATTAAGGATTATTATTAAACAATATAGAAATTGACCAGTGTGGTCGGACTTTAGACAAGAATTATTATTAACCAATATAGAATTGTTAAAGATTATTATTGAACAATTTAGAAATTGACCAGTGTGGTCGGACTTTAGACAAGAATTATTATTAACCAATATAGAATTGTTAAGGATTATTATTAAACAATATAGAAATTGACCAGTGTGGTCGGACTTTAGACAAGAATTATTGTTAACCAATATAGAATTGTTAAAGATTATTATTGAACAATATAGAAATTGACCAGTGTGGTCGGACTTTAGACAAGAATTATTATTAACCAATATAGAATTGTTAAGGGTTATTATTAAACAATAGAGAAATTGACCAGTGTGGTCGGGCTTTAGACAAGAATTATTACTAAACAATGTAGAAATTGTTAAGGATTATTATTAAACAATCTAGAAATTGACAAGTGTGGTCGGACTTTAGACAAGAATTATTATTAACCAATATAGAATTGTTAAGGATTATTATCAAACAATATAGAAATTGACCGGTGTGGTCGGGCTTTAGACAAGAATTATTATTAACCAATATAGAATTGTTAAGGATTATTATTAAACAATATAGAAATTGACCAGTGTGGTCGGACTTTAGACAAGAATTATTATTAACCAATATAGAATTGTTAAGGATTATTATCAAACAATATAGAAATTGACAAGTGTGGTCGGGCTTCAGACAAGGATTATTATTAGCCAATATAGAAATTGTTAAGGATTATTATTAACCAATTTAGAAATTGGCCAGTGTGGTCGGGCTTTAGACAAGAATTATTATTAACCAATATAGAAATTGTTAAGGATTATTGTTAAACAATATAGAAATTGACCAGTGTGGTCGGACTTTAGACAAGAATTATTATTAACCAATATAGAATTGTTAAGCATTATTATTAACCAATTTAGAAATTGACTTGTGTGGTCGGGCTTTAGACAAGAATTATTATTAACCAATATAGAAACTGTTAAGGATTATTATTAAACAATATAGAAATTGACCAGTGTGGTCGGACTTTAGACAAGAATTATTATTAACCAATATAGAAATTGTTAAGGATTATTATTAAACAATATAGAAATTGACCAGTGTGGTCGGACTTTAGACAAGAATTATTATTAACCAATATAGAATTGTTAAGGATTATTATTAACCAATTTAGAAATTGACTTGTGTGGTCGGGCTTTAGACAAGAATTATTATTAACCAATATAGAATTGTTAAGGATTATTATTAAATAATCTAGAAATTGACCAGTGTGGTCGGACTTTAGACAAGAATTATTATTAACCAATATAGAAATTGTTAAGGATTATTATTAAACCATATAGAAATTGACCAGTGTGGTCGGACTTTAGACAAGAATTATTATTAACCAATATAGAATTGTTAAGGATTATTATTAAACAATATAGAAATTGACCAGTGTGGTCGGACTTTAGACAAGAATTATTATTAACCAATATAGAATTGTTAAGGATTATTATTAACCAATTTAGAAATTGACCGGTGTGGTCGGGCTTTAGACAAGAATTATTATTAACCAATATAGAATTGTTAAGGATTATTATTAAATAATCTAGAAATTGACCAGTGTGGTCGGACTTTAGACAAGAATTATTATTAACCAATATAGAAATTGTTAAGGATTATTATTAAACAATATAGAAATTGACCAGTGTGGTCGGACTTTAGATAAGAATTATTATTAACCAATATAGAATTGTTAAGGATTATTATTAACCGATTTAGAAATTGACAAGTGTGGTCGGGCTTTAGACAAGAATTATTATTAACCAATATAGAATTGTTAAGGATTATTATTAAATAATCTAGAAATTGACCAGTGTGGTCGGACTTTAGACAAGAATTATTATTAACCGATATAGAAATTGTTAAGGATTATTATTAAACAATCTAGAAATTGACAAGTGTGGTCGGGCTTTAGACAAGAATTATTATTAACCAATATAGAATTTTTAAGAATTATTATCAAACAATATAGAAATTGACAAGTGTGGTCGGGCTTTAGACAAGAATTATTATTAACCAATATAGAATTGTTAAGGATTATTATCAAACAATCTAGAAATTGACCAGTGTGGTCGGACTTTAGACAAGAATTATTATTAACCAATATAGAATTGTTAAGGATTATTATTAAACAATATAGAAATTGACCAGTGTGGTCGGACTTTAGACAAGAATTATTATTAACCAATATAGAAACTGTTAAGGATTATTATTAAACAATATAGAAATTGACCAGTGTGGTCAGGCTTTAGACAAGAATTATTATTAACCAATATAGAAATTGTTAAGGATTATTATTGAACAATATAGAAATTGACAAATGTGGTCGGACTTTAGACAAGAATTATTATTAACCAATATAGAATTGTTAAGGATTATTATTAAACAATATAGAAATTGACCAGTGTGGTCGGGCTTTAGACAAGAATTATTATTAACCAATATAAAATTGTTAAGGATTATTATTAAACAACATAGAAATTGACCAGTGTGGTCGGGCATTAGACAAGAATTATTACTAACCAATATAGAAATTGTTAAGGATTATTGTTAAACAATACAGTATAGAAATTGACCAGAGTGGTCGGGCTTTAGACAAGAATTATTATTAATCAATATAGATATTGTTAAGGATTATTATTAAACAATCTAGAAAATTACCAAAGTGGTCGGGCTTTGGACAACATCCAGGAAGTATCGAATCTCTTAAAGACAGAAATCTTTAGTAGTCGTTGGTTAAAAGTGAGACGGCGGTAGGCCATCTCTTTCGCTTTGAATCCAACCTCTTCAAGGGAAATAAGAAAAATTTGAGGTTTTAGCAACCTCTTTCTTTAAGAAATACTGATAGGCTGGAAGGTTGGTAGGCTTTCTAGAATCACACCTCTATGGGGAAAAGATGTACGGTTCAAAAATTTTATATACACAAATATACATTGTATATATATATATATATATATATATATATATATATATATATATATATATATATATACAGTATATATATATATATATATATATATATATATATATATATATATATATATTATATATATGTTTTATATTATATTGTACACACACACACACACACACACACACTTACATAAACCTCTCTCTCTCCTCTTGCTCTCTCTCTCTCTCTCTCTCTCTCTCTCTCTCTCTCTCTCTCTCTCTCTCTCTCAAACAAATACATATATATATATATATATATATATATATATATATATATATATATATATATATATATATATATATATGTATATATACAATATAATATAATATATATATATAATATGATACATATATATGTAATATGTATACAATATAATATAATATATAATATAATATGATACAATATAATATATATAAATATATATACATATACACACACACGAACCCATACGAGCGTCTACGCTGACATGACTCTCTCTCTCTCTCTCTCTCTCTCTCTCTCTCTCTCTCTCTCTCTCTCTGCGGCCGTAAAGAGGTTAGATAGCTTTTTTTGCGGAGTCATTATTTACCCGCGCCGATAATATTTAGGAGGGCTGCAGCAGCGTGGTGCCCTAGCGGGAGATCCCGAGGTGAGGAAAGCAGCGCACGGCGCCCCTTTCATGAGGTGTTGAAAGCGCTGTTGATGCCACGCCGGTGGCATCGTGCCTTCTCTCCTCGCAGACGCAGGGCTGGGAATGCGCCTTTTTTTTTTTTTTTTTTTTTTTTGCTTGCCTGTTTTCTAAACGCATCTATATCTGTGTGTTGCCTTAACTGGATTCGGGCAGGTTTGACTGTGCATTCTTTTGCAGGAGGTTTGTGGTGGTGTTTGGATGTATGTATGTATGTATTGTATGTATATGTATGTATGTATTATATATTTATATATATATTATATATGTTATTTGTGTGTTTGTGTAATATATATATATATATATATATACATATACATATTTATATATATATATATTAATGTGTTTATTTTTATATATTTTATATATATATATATATATATATATATATATATATATTATATATATATATATACCTTCTCATTGCCATATTGAAACATTCCAGAGAGAGAGAGAGAGAGAGAGAGAGAGAGAGAGAGAGAGAGAGAGATTGATTTTTTCCCTCTGGTCGTTGATGAGCGATGAATACAACGATTCTCTCTCTCTCTCTCTCTCTCTCTCTCTCTCTCTCTCTCTCTCTCTCTCTCTCTCTCTCTCTCTCTCTCTCTTCTAACCGCTAATTGCAGAAGGTGTCATGCACGACTGAGGTAATAACTCAGAAGTTGGCGCTCCTTAAGGACCAGTAATCATTTTAGGCGTTATTAATTACGCCATATAACGGCCCATTTGTATCTCCCGTCAGCGCCGTTTCATCTTAGGGCCGTGAGAGGAAGAGTGGTCTATTTTGCTCATTAAGTTGCTTCTCCTTCTCTTAATTCTCAGTTCGTTTTTGTAACTTGATTTTGTTATTCCTTCGTTTAGTATCGCATTCATCGTCTTTCGGTTTAAATGTTACATATATTTATTTTTAGTTTCAGTCCATTCGTGCAATTCAGTTATCTAATTCTAATAACAATAATAATAATAATATTATTTTTATTAGTTTCAATCCAATAATTCAGTTATCTGATTCTAATAATAATAATAATAATAATAATATTATTATTATTATTATTATTATTATAATTATTATTATTATTATTATTATTATTATTATTATTATTTTTATTAAAAATTACTCATGGTAACATGAGTCTTGAAGTGGAGAAACAAATCCACAGTAATGCCAACAGTGCACCTCACGTGGTGTACTGTAGACATTACTAAAGGTTCTTTGCAGCGTCCCTTCGGCCCCTAGCTGCAGCCTCTTTCATTCCTCTTACTGTACATCCGCTCATATTCCCTTTCTTCCGTCTGACTTAACACCCTTTCTAATAATTGTTTCCTAGTGCAACTGCGAGGTTTTCCTCCTGTTACACCTTTCAAATCTTTTACTGTTCAAATTTCCCCATTCAGCGATGAATGACCTCATAGGTCCCAGCGCTTGGCCTTTGGACAAAATTATATATTGTCTATTTCTGTGCAAGTATGTTTAAAAACAAATCTGTACAGAGAGCTGTCGGGAATCTGTTCGATGAGATTGACAATGGGAATCGAACAAATTCCCGAAAGTTCTCTGTACAAATTTGTTTTTGAATGTACGTAACCATAAATAACTGTATTATTATTATTATTATTATTATTATTATTATTATTATTATTATTTTTATTATTATTATTATTATTATTATGTAGTAGTAGTAGTAGACCCTCTTTCATACATGTGGTATTGAGGATGATAGCTGCATCAGCGGCATTATTCAGTTTGTATAGCGCTTTCTCTTATTTTTCTTATAATTGATTTTTCTAGGTTACTGCATTCTGCCAGTACCACGCTGATATTGGGCATGCTTGGAGAGGAAAGCAGGTTTTTTATTATTATTATTATTATTATTATTATTATTATTATTATTATTATTATTATTATTGCTAATAGATTCACAGTTTCGTGAAAAACAATCTGAGTAATAAAAATCCACAATTATATAGTTAATATATTACTATGTAAAATGAACCAAAATTTTGGAACACCTGAACGGTGTTCCTCATCAGTGTTAACGTTAAAATGCAAAGTGAGGGTAGTTTTCTTATGAAATAGTTTTACACAGTAATATATTTACTATATAATTATGGACTTTTATTACTTATTATTATTATTATTATTATTATTATTATTATTATTATTATTATTATTATTATTATTTTAACACTGAACATTAAAATGGAGATTAGTGAGGCATGTCAATCTGATGTTCTGCTTGATAATGAGGACCAGTACAGTTCTCATCTCGAAGAACAAGACCAGACGCCCAGCTAATTTAGATTTACATACTCGGCAGGGAATTCCAAATCCCTCGAACGTAGCCGTGATATTCATACCAAAACTCAAACAGGGACGTTTGTTATGGCATTGAAACCGATGCTCTGCCTTCTGGTGTTATAGAGAAATCATCGACAAGAGACCGAAGTGATTCATCGCAACATGAGATTTAGACGAAAAGACTAACATTATGCTGCAGATGAAATTGTGGGTATACGCTCTCCGTCACGCATGTACCAACATTACCATACCAACAAATATATATAGAGAGAGAGAGAGAGAGAGAGAGAGAGAGAGAGAGAGAGAGAGAGATTAATCTGAGAAAAAGTCCAATGGATGCTAGATATGTGAATATTATATAGATAAAGTATATATATATATATATATATATATATATATATATATATATATATATATATATATATATATATATATATATATATATATATATATATATGTAATTATATTTATATATATATATGTGTGTATATATATATACATATAATTTATATAATCACACATTGCCACAGGTGAAAAATAAGGTGGTAATGTGTGATAAATGAATCACGTACAAAAGTGATTATAATCATATATATATATATATATATATATATATATATATATATATATATATATATATATATATATATATATATATATATATATATATATATATATAGCATTAGTTGGACTTTTCTCAGACTAATCATTCAGAATCTCTCTCTCTCTCTCTCTCTCTCTCTCTCTCTCTCTCTCTCTCACACACACACACACACACACACACACACACACACACACACACACACACACACACACACATTTGTTGGTAATGCTGGTACATGCTTGACGGAGATAATTTAGCCACAATTTCATCCGCAATATAAGGCGACTCTTAAAACAAAAATAATAAATCTCAGTTTTCTGTGGACCATATCTGTCTCTTGTCGGTGATTTCTGTAAAATATTAAACGACAGAGCACCTGTTTCACTGCTGTAACAAACGTCCTTGTTGAGTTTTGCTATGACTATCACAGCTACGCTCGAGAGATTTGGAATCTATATTATATATATTATAATTATATGTATATATATATAATTATATACTTATATTATTATAATTTTATATATGTTAATTATTTATAAATGAATAAATATTTATATATATATATGTAGAGAGAGAGAGAGAGAGAGAGAGAAGAGAGAGAGAGAGAGAGAGAGAGAGAGCCCGCAGTGTGAAGCCAATAGGAGAGATCCCGATATAGACCAAAAGTGTATTTCCGTCGGTAACTTGTACTGTAACTAAACGTCTGTTTACTTTTGTCACTCATTCCCGTCGAACAGGGCTCAGTCATCTACAGGAGAAAGCAGCTGTGCTGGTAATAAGGTTAATGAATCATTTCACCTGCGTTGCTCTGGTCTTAAGAAGATTTTCTTTTTGGCATTCACTACTGCTGGAAAGAAAACTCAACAGAGAAATAGCTTTCGTGTTTGATGTATACGTACTTACATATACATACATACATACATACATACATACATACATACATACATACATACATATTTAATATATATATGTATATACACATATATATGTATATGCGGTATAGATACATGTATATATATATACTATATATTTGTGGTTATATGTGTGTGTGTGTGTGTCCAGGACGACAGTCAGAAGGTCCCAGCAAGTGTTTCTCTTTCTCTCTGAAAAGAAGGAAAAGTCCAGGACGACAGTCGAAAGGACTCGCAGCACTCTAGTGTTTCGCTTTCCTCCCTGAATCCACGAAGGAAAGAGTAAAGGACGACAGTCGAAAGGCCTCGCAGCACTCCAGTGTGTCTCTGTCCTTCGTGGATTTTGTCTTTATATATTCATCAGGTTCCAAATTTTCGTGATTCCTGAATGCATATCTGTTTATGAAGGAAAGAAACAATATTTGTAAAGCTGACGACAGTCGAAAGGCCTCGCAGCACTCTAGTGTTCTCTCTCTCTCTCTCAACCATTGACAATAAACCACAATTCATGCCAGAGGCAGAATAGGATACTTTTTGTAGGCATTACGCATGCAGGCAGCGAGCGAACCGGGGGCTCAAGGGAAGCATCTCTTCAATCGCGGGTAATGGAAAAGCATTCTTCTGTTGCATGACGCGGAATTCCAGATCAGGTGGATTTTGTCTTTATTTTTAGTATATTCACCTCACGCTTCCAAATTTTTTGCGGTGTTTCAGTTATTACTTTTACTGTATGTCCGTTCATGCATGTCTGTTTCCACCTGAACCCTCTCTTCAAAACTAGAAACAAGGTTATTTGTACACCTTCAAACCTTTCTGTTGTGTTTGACCTGAGGCCATAGGTTTCTCTTGGCCTTTAGCCTAAAATCCATATTGTATCTATCTATCTATCTATCTATCTATCTATCTATCTATCTATCTATCTATCTATCTATATATCAACGAAGGGAAAGTTAAAACAGTGAATGATTATCCGTTCAGTGAAAAGGTCACATAAGAATGCCACCAAAGGCAGAATAGAGATACTTTTTGTAGGCATTAGAGCATGCAGGCAGAGAGCGAGACCATAGGGCTCTGTTTGTTTATCAGTCGGTCTTCTTCAGAAATCATTGGGTAATTTGGATGGAAATGACATTCCTTCACCAGGCAAATGTTGCATGAAGACCATAAATTAAACTTGTAATTTACCGTAGAATGTCACACTGGATGGTCTTCAAGAAAGAAAGAATGACACCAAGAAGAATCTCTCACAAAAGGAGATGGTGTTTTGTGTTAGGGTTGTCAGAATCTTGCTCTTCATCCGAAGTCACATTTTTATATATTTATTAATTTTTTTATTAATTTTTTTTTTTTTTGACAAGTGAGATCTCTTCTTTCTCTCTTGCCCTTTACCTTCTCTTACTTCCTAATGAGCGCCATATTCATTGGAAGCTTGAATTTCAAGTCAGTGGCCTCTTTAAGGCTTCTTCCATATGAACAGGGTTCTTCTTCTGAATTAATAATAATGTAATAATAATAATAAAAATAATAATTTAATAATAATAATAATAATAATAATAATTCTTCCATAATGACTTTCCACGTGAATTTCAGTTCAACTGTTGAGGCTTTTCTTATGAATTGGGTTCATCTTCTGAATAATAATAATAATAATAATAATAATAATAATAATAATAATAATAATAATAATTAGGAATAGTAACCTTCCTACAGAGAGAAGTAAAAGATGGTGACCTCATTTACGTGGTTAATGATGAATTGGGAATTATCCAAACCCAGCCATGTTGGGAGCACTATGAAAATTCCTTGAAGAAGTGTATAGCATGCAAACAGAGGTACCATTATTCAGCGTTTCACTGACATGCATAACCCGATACTAAGTAGCATATGGCTACATATTAGCGGGTTAATCGTCAGGCCTCTTCTCAAGCAGGTGTTCCAGGAAACACGACCACCAGACGCATCGCAAGACGGGAGTTAACGAGGCCAAAACCACAAGGGAATTGTTTATTTTCCCTTCTTCTTGGGAAACGGTCACCTGCATACCGTCGGAGACTTAATGCCACACCTACATATGCTTTGTATATATACTCTTGTAACATTTCATCTGTCCATATTTTACCAGTGAACAGGGGCACAGAAGGAAGTGCTCGAAATATATGGTTGCAACGTTCAAATAGTGTTTTATGGGTCTTTTTATCTTTATATATATATATATGTATATATATAATATATATATATATATATATATATATATATATATATATATATATATATATATATATATATATATATATATATATATATATATATATATTAGTTAAGATCACTCAACATCCCGCCCTTTCAATCATGTTTTCCTCAGTCCCCTTGAATATCTTTTCAGCAGTTTGTCGCTGGCAGGTTATTTCAGTTGTTGGTGGTCATTTTGTCAGTTTTAATAATCTTGAGTTGGAACCTGGGCTCTTTACCAATTTTTAGGATGAGGTTGCAACCCCTTGTATGTCCAAGCCCTCAAAGTGTATGCCCATCCCCACGAAGTGTATGCTCATGCCACGCATAGTTTATGCCCATGCCCACTTAGTATATGCCCATGCCCAGAAAGTGTTTGCCAATGCCCACAAAGTGTATGCCCATGCCCGCATAGTTTATGCCCGTGCTCAGAAAGTGTATGCCCATGCCCACATAGTTTCATGGAAACTTTTGTGCCTTCAGCTTCCGGCGTGTGTTGGCGGTCATACATTTGAGCGTTGACTCAAATCATATCGGAACAGACTGCCTGCGGTCATTAGCACTTTAAAATTTAACAACAGTTGACTCTTAATTAAAAAGAAAGGCCTAAACCATTCATAAAAAGAAACAAGTACAAAATGCGCAGAAGTTTCCTCAGCGCAATCGAGTTTTCTGTACAGCCACTACAGCGTATAATCAAGGCCACCGACAATAGATCTATCTTTCGGTGGTCTCGGTATAATGCTTTATGAGCCGTGGCCTATGAAACTTTAACCCAAAGCCCGGTGGTGGCCTGTCCTATATCGTTGCCAGACGCACGATTATGGCTAACTTAAACCATAAATAAAATGCAAACTACTGAGTCTAGAGGGCTGCAATTTGGTATGTTTGATGATTGGAGGGTGGATGATCAACATACCAATTTGCAGCCCTCTAGCCTCAGTAGTTTTTAAGATCTGAGGGCGGACAGAAAATGTGCGGACGGACAGACAAAAAGCCACCTCCATAATAGTTTTCTTTTACACAAAACTATAGCTATAATGGATAAAAGTTCCACTTCTTCATGGCATCTTGATAACCTAACACACAGGGCTCCTCAGCAGCACATTCGCCCTCCTAACTCAGAATGCACCAGTCAGCTCTCTTACGTACAAACTCTTGGGCCATTTTCCTATCAAGACTTAACGAATCACAACTTATATATTATCTAGAATGTGTAGCATTATTTTTATTACAGATTTTTAAAACGAATAAACTCTATACAAGATGTTTTTACATCTGCTATAGATCACGAACCGCAAGAATAACTGCCACGTTGTTTTCCGTCGCAAGGATAATTATTTTGAGATGCCTATTATAAACCATTGTTGTTTTTCATTTTGTGTTATGACTAGAGCGGCAACATAAACGCGGCGATGACGCGCTGGGTCTTTCAGCAGCGATAGATTGTGTTTCTAGTCATAATAAAGGCAGCATTCCGTAAACAGAGAAGCCGAGTGTGTGCTTGTTATTGGTCAGACCTTTTCGCTTCGTCGCGTTTATAGCAAATTTTGTCGAGAACAAATTCCTCGGCTTTCTCTTGTTGACATACGCACTTATTTTTGTGTTTTGTGTATAAATTCCTGCCTTTTAGGGTCTCGTTGATGCAAGGAATGTTATAAAATCCAGGAATATGTTGCATACTTTGCTGGGTGCTATTTGGCTTGTTATCTGCGCGTCACCTACTCCGAGGTGCTAGTACTAAACATGGCGGAAGCTCCTTGGGACGCCGTGTTCAGTACTAGCCCCCTTGGGGATCAAAGTATTGTATACACCCATTTCTATTTTGCGTGGTCGACAGATTATTATAATAAATGAACGATATCTTTGTGCGGCCGTCCATTTATCATACGGTGTTTAGTACTAGCACCTCGGAGTAGTGACGCCTAGATAACAAGCCAAAGTAGTAGCCTTTACTGACTCACTACAGCATGTACAACTAGTGCAATCGGCTGTATCTATCATTAGGTGTCTTGTACTGCACAGTGTTTTTCCGGGGCGATGTTTATTCACATCTGTGGAATTCAGTGTCAGTTTAATTAATGTAGTAACAGTTCATAAGAGAAAATCTATAAAAAAAACTGTTTCAAGTTAAATAGCTCCTCACTTAACACGAACAGCGTAGTGTGCCCGCAACTGTGTTTATGGAGTGAACGCTTGGGAACCTAAAGCAAAGTAAAAATTGCTTAATTTCAATGATTTAGATAGGCTGGGTTCTCTCTGATTCTCTCTCTCTCTCTCTCTCTCTCTCTCTCTCTCTCTCTCTCTCTCTCTCTCTCGTTATGGGGAAGGTTGACCAGATCAATTATTGACTGATCTTCATCCACGTAAATAAGGCCAGATAGATTGTCCTGTGGGAGTGCTACCTAACTTCACCAAAAAAGTTCAAAACTTGTAAGACCTTCCCTTTTGCGGAAGACTGGGGTCACAAAGCATCAAACGTAGCCATGAACTCCTTAAATTTCTGTACAAATCCGACGTCAGAGAGAGGTCGATTCCAAAATTACATTCAAAACCACTGAAATCAGAAAACTTTGCTTATGAATTTCACCTTCAATTCCATGACTGATGTCAGATGCTTCTTGGCCCAACCAATTCTGTGCCATAACCCAACTAAAATTTTGAGTGTATTCACAGCTGCTTTCACTGGCTGTAATGTAAGGAACTGCCTTCCTCGCCGCATCTCTTGCACTACAAAACAACTATTATGCATATCTGAACATAAGCTGGACAATCTTTTGGATAGCCAGCTGGAATAGCCACGACGCATTATCACCACTCATTACAGCACCCCCCCCCTTTGTAAGAGGGTAGTGCCGTCAGTGCACTTCACGCGGTGCGCTGTAGGCATTACGTAAAGTTCTTTGCAACTTCCCCTCGCCCCCTAGCTGCAACCCCTTTCATTCTTTTTACTATTCCTCCGTTCACATTCTTTCTCCTATCTTCCTTTCCATCCTCTCCTAGCATTATTGATTCATAGTGCAACTGTGAGGTTATTCCTCCTGTTACACCTTTCAAACCCTTTTACTGTCAGTTTCCGTTTCAGCGCTGAATGACCTCCTAGGGCCCAGCTCTCGGCCTACGGCCTAAATTCTGTATTCTGTCCTACAAAAAACCCAGCGATTACTGTTTTATTTTTCTGCGGCGCCTTCTCCCCCTGGGAATCTTTCTGTTGGGATTAAAGTAAGCTGTTGATTTGACGTGTAATCTCATTTATATGCTATGCTTGTATCAACATTTAGATTAGCCAGAACCGTCCTCGAAGTCTCGTATTCCCAGAGTTTTCAACTCCGTTCTTTATGTTTCTATTGGGCATTTAGTTTTTTGTGATGTTTTTTATATATATCTATATTTTGATGTTTCATCTTATATTGGCGTTTTGTTCTGTGGAAGCTTGCTTAGAAAGTATTGGCTACTTATTGGCCTTTCTCTCCATAGAAATTGCTGTTCATATTAACTAATGGTAATGCTCTGAATATTAAGTTCATTTCGAAATTCTTTGTTTACTTTCTCTCTCTCTCTCTCTCTCTCTCTCTCTCTCTCTCTCTCTCTCTCTCTCTCTCTCTCTCTATGTGTGGTGAATAGCATTAAAATGTAATTAAAAATCATTCCGTTTACAACTCTGTATTATTTATTATTATTATCCGGAAAACACATACATACATACATGTACGTATATATACGTACATATATATGTTGTGTATATGTGTATATATATATATATGTATACATATGTGGTGTATATATGTATATATACTGTATATATATATACACATATACACACTCACACAAGAGATCACCTCCCCTTCCTTATCTGTGTATGTCTGCAACGGAACCCCAACGCCTTCCCTCCCCTTTATCCAAATTCACGTAAATAGCAACATAGAGGGAAGAAGAAGGGTAAGTTCCGAGAAATTCTCGCTTTCTATATAAAGAAGAATCTGTATCTCTCTTTCGCACAGGTGTCGCCGACGGCTTCAGGAACCGACCGACCAAACCTTCTTCATTCCCCCGACTTGCACACACCGCCATCTTCCTCTCACCCCTCTTCTTCGTTCAGCTTTCATCCTCCTAGTCCTCCTCCTCCTCCTCCTCCTCCTCCTCCTCCTTACTCCCCACCTTCTCCGTCAGTTCGAGCAACCTTCCTCCTGCATAGAAGCTGCCTTGGACGTTCGCCATTGGCTCCACCTAGAGCAGGTATGGTAGAGTTTTTTTTTTTATTTCTTTACTTATTGGTGTTTTTTTTTCCCCGTTTCCTCCTTCCTCCGTCAACCAATTCCCAGATACCCTCTTTCGACGGAGGCGGTGCAATACGCCCACATGGCAAGTGTTTATTTTTAGTCTATTGATTGATTGGGAATCATCTGTCGTGATTACCTTCAGCATTATTTATCGGTAAACCTACGCAAAGCACCTTGTCATTTATCTCAGCTGTTGTAAAATTAAAATCCAGTATGTTCACGCCAAGAGGTCCTTTATTCCTCACACCGTTGGGCTGTGGAACAGTCTCCCTACTGAGGATGTTGTGCAGTTGGAACTTCTTCAGAAGTTCAAGCGAAGATGCAATGCATTACTAACCTAATGCTATTCTCCTTGCATTTTAATACATTTTTATCTATCCATTAATTTATTAATTTATTTTTTAAAGAGTGGGATCTCTTCTTTTTGTATTTCCCTTAATTCCTCTTACTTCTTCCTAACGGACACCATAATATTCTTTGCAAGCTTCAATTTCAAGTCAGTGGTCCCTTTGATTGGACTTGTTCCATATGAATGGGTTTCATTATCTGATTAACATAAAAGCTTCTATGAAAGCTTTTCTGAAAGCTCAAAGTTACGAGCGTCGCAGTCGCCACTTCTGGCATTCTGTTGGCATTCAGCTTTCCCGTGGTTAGCGCTCGGGAACAAGTACAGTTCATCTTGTCTCAGACACACACACACACACACAAATAATTGCTCTTTCTTTTGACAGTATGTTTCTTAACTGCCCATTCTTGTCCTCCTTCTGAGTGTTCATTCTGGCATTGGCATGACTGCTAACAAAATGCACCTTATTCATTCCTCTCTCCCTCTCTCTCTCTCTATCTCTCTGATGATCATACTTTTTAGATCATCTTTCATCGCTCAGTTTCTCTCTCTCTCTCTCTCTCTCTCTCTCTCTCTCTCTCTCTCTCTCTCTCTCTCTCTCTCATAGGTAATCTCTTGCAGTTGAGGTGAGCTGTCACCAAATAACTCTGCCTTACAAAGGCAATATTCTTACCCCTTCAGTCGGACATGGTTATTTTTAATATTACGAGCTTGATGGCGCGCGCTACGCTGCGCTGGAACCCGGCGCTGCCTGTCATGCCTCCCCTACCCTCTCGATCCCTTATCTACCCCGCCCCCACCCAGGCCGGACAAACAGGTTTGCTGGAGGAGGGTGGCTGTGTCATGTCTCCTCTACCTTCCTGATCCCCTACTTGCCCCGCTCCCACCCGGGGCGGACAAACAGGAAAGATCTACTCGGATTTTATTATTATTATTATTATTATTATTATTATTATTATTATTATTATTATTATTATTATTATTATTCAGAAGATGAAAGCTATCCATATGGAACAAGCCCACCAAAGGGGCCATTGACTTGGAATTCAAGCTTCCAAAGAATATTATTATTATTATTATTATTATTATTATTATTATTATTATTATTATTATTATTATTCAGAGGATGAAACCTATTCATGTGGAACAAGCCCACCACAGGGGCCATTGACTTGGAATTCAAGCTTCCGAAGAATATGGTGTTCATTAGGAAGAAGCAAGAGGGGTGGACAGCATGAACAAACGCAAGTGGAAACATATTCATTTTCATGGTCTTGGAAACAATCAGACATATTTCACAAAAAAACAAAAAACAAAAATTTGACGGAAGGTATAATTTCTGTGTGCACGTAAATGTACTGTGCGCCAATCCACAGTTATAGCTTGCCTCTTTGGGCCCTTGGCGAACAGTATTGCGCAAAAAATTTTCATCCAAGTTTCCGGCTTTTAGGGTCATTCAAAATTCCGGAAATCCGTTATGTAAAATAAAAAATGGCAGAACTTGTTTACATGGTGGATATTGCCGAATCTTGCATATTTCAGAGAGCAATTTTCTGTTGAGTGGTTTGGCCTGATATGATTTGGGATATTACTGAATGCCAGTCATTCCATCAGGCCGGTATATATTTAAGTAGAGTTCCGGCGAACAGTTATGGCTTTTATTTAAATTTCATACAAATGGCTGCCTGCCTTGTTTCTTTTAATTGTGGAGAGATCGCGATGAGTGTTAATCATGTGCTCTGCCAACAAGGTTAGTCAGGGCAGTTCTGCATTCTGGACATGAGCGTCTTGAAGGAAAGATCTGTACTGTAGTCATTACTTAAGTTTCTTTGCAGCGTCCCTTCGGCCCCTAGCTGCAGCCCCTTTCATTCCTTTTACTGTACCTCCTTTCGTATTCTCTTTCTTCCATCATCTTCCACCCTCTCCTAACAGTTGATTCATAGGGCAACTGCGAGGTTTTCCTCCAGTTTCACCTTTCAGACCTTTTTACTGTCAGTTTCCGTGTCAGCGCCGAATGACCTTATAGGCCCCAGCGCTTGGCCATTGGCCTAAATTTTTGTTCTGTTCTATTCTATTCTTGAAGGAGAGATCAAACCAAGAGACTTTTTTGCATCTTTGGAATTGTGGTGATTGATGTGTGTTACGGGACAAGGATAGTGGAGAAGCATGCCAGCTCACAAGAACAAGTCCCTAAGTAATACCTGTTGAAAGAAATCGGAGATGAAGTGAATCCAAGTTTAAAGTAAAATCTGGAAGTAACTCTTCATTCTTACGAAGGGTTGAATTTTGATTACATCCTATTTGCTAATTACTGTTTCATGTATACTAATTGTTAGTGTAACTGATTGAGAATATAATAACTCATCTTGCAAATGAACTGTTATGTTATGCAATGTCTAGCCATATAAAGATTTAGTTATGTGATTGGTTTCTGTGCAAAGCACTCACAAACAGATTACAGTATATTGCAGTTTGCTTTCGCATTAGTGATTAGCGGTCCACCAGACTGCATTAGATTTTCCACTAATACTGTAATGTAATTTGATCACAACCTGAACGGTTTGTTCGAACACCATCGTTTTCTTGCCTCTTTGCAGATGTTTGGCCTTTATTGCACGATATTACTGTAAATTATTGCAGTATTTTGGATTTTTCAAGGGAATTTTGTATTTTAGTTTTATTCTTCTTTTGTACTTTGTAGATATTTTGAATTATACAGAGAAGGTTTATGTTTGATTTAAACTTTTCCACCCTGAGGAAACAGGGAAGTGGAGGCTTGGGTTTATTCTGGCCTCTGTGATTTTATATGTTGTTGTTGGTTTGTTTTGTTTGTTTTGCTTGAAGAATTGCCAGATTTTTGTTCCTGTGCTTTGCAATAAGTAACTTTCATTTTCGTTTTTTTATTTAATAATGCATTTTTTTTTTTAATTGAGATCTCTGCTCTCTGTATTTTACCTTCTTCCTGATGAACACCTTAATATTCTTTGGAAGCTTCTTGAATTTGAAGTCATTGGCCCCTTTGGTGGGCTTGTTCCATATGAATGGGTTTCATCTTCTGCTGAATAATAATAATAATTAATTTCTATCATTTTGATCAGTAAATTTACTACGTTTTCTGTACAATTTCTCAAGAATGTTTTTGCCAGTGAATCAACTAATTATGTTTATTGTTTGTGTAATTTGATATTCTGAAATGTCCACTTGCACTCTCAAAGAGCCGACTCTTGTTAACGCTATTCCCAATGAACAAGCATTTGTGTGAAAATGGTTATGGAAGGTCTGTCTCGTAGGGAAGTTAGTGCTGTCAGTGCACCTCATTCGGTGCACTGTAGACATTACGTAATGTTCTTTGCAGCGTCCCACCAGCCCCTAGCTACAACCCCTTTCATTCCTTTTACTGTACCTCCGTTCTTATTCTTTCTTCCATCCTACTTTTTCACCTTCTCCTAAAAACTGAATCATAATGCAACTGTGAAGTTTTCCTCCTGTTACACCTTTCAAACCTTTTTACTCTCAATTTCCGTCTCAGCCCTGAATGACCTCATGAGTCCCAGCGCCTGGCCTTTGGCCCGAGTTCTATTCTATTCAGTAAAAAGCCGTGTCATACATGGGGATCATTTTGAGTTGTCAACATGCTGTTTCCCATCTTACAACCTTGAGCGAGATTATATGATACTTTCCATCATTTTCTGCAGACTACCAACCCGACTCTTTCATGATGCGAGATTTGCCTTGCAACCTTGATTTTCTCTTGATGTTTCGAAAGGTATCTATAGCCTATATCCTTTAAAGATGTGATCTGTGTGAACCTGACGATTGTTGTGACTGCATTGATTAGTTGTGGCAAAATGAATGCTGCCATCTTTCCAAAGAGTTCAAGAGAATGATCTGATACCTTTAGTGTAATTTTTCCTGTCCGGGATGTAATTGCAAACCATTTAGTAACATTTACATTTGTCATTTTACATTCAATTTTCTTAAGTCCAAATCATAAATCCTTCAATCAATATTCAACATTTATCATTCTAGATTTATTTCTCGGTAATATTTGAAAGTCCTCAATATATACAATATATATATATATATATATATATATATATATATATATATATATATATATATATATATATATATATATATATATATTATATATATATAAATATTTGCCGTTCTAGATTTCCTTGTCCGAAATATAATTGCAAGTTCCTCAATAATATTTGAAATTTCCCCGTTTGAAATGCAGTGGCAAGTCTCAAATAATATTTACTGCTACCATTCAACAATTTCCCTTTGGCGACGCCGTCAGTATCATCTTGGCCGTGGAGCAGTCATTCGGCATCATACCGACACAGAGTATAAGCAAAAAATGATAGATCTTCTCTCTCGGAGAACTGGGAGGTAGAGAAGTGTTAGTTCGCGGAGATACCAGAAGTATTTCCCAAAGCAGCGCAGATGCCGTTTCTGAATCAATCAGTTCTTTTTAGATTATACTTAAGCACCTGCGTGACACTAGCGAATACAACTGAAGAAATGAGGCTTTTGAAGTGATAAGACTCCTTTTGCATGAACTGATTTTTTGGGTCATTTTTGTGTGGGAAAAATATTGTATTTTTCAAAAAACTAATTTGTTGTCCTACTGCTATCAGCATGCTTGTACTATTATTCATTCCCGGTGCACTGTAGGCATTACTTGAGGTTTTTTGCAGCGTCCCTTCGGCCCCTGGGCTTCAACCCCTTTCATTCCTTTTACTGTACCTCCGTTCATATTCTTCTTCCATTTTACTTTTCACCCTCTCCTAACAATTGATTCGCGAGTTCCTCATCGGACGGGTGGGTACCGTTCTCAGCTAGCACTCTGCTGGCCCAGCGTTCGATTCTCCGACTATCCAATGAAGAATTAGAGGAATTTATTTCTGGTGATAAAAATTCATTTCTCACTGTAATGTGGTTCGGATTCCACAGTAAGCTGTAGGTCCCGTTGCTAGGTAACCATTTGGTTCTTAGCCACTTAAAATAAATCTGATCCTTCGGGCCAGTCCTAGGAGAGCTGTTTATCAGCTCAGTGGTTTGGTTAAACTAAGGTATACTTAACTTAACAATTGATTCGTAGTGCAACTGCAATGTTTTCCTCCAGTTCCATCCGTCAAACCTTTTTACTGTCAGTTTCCCTTTCAGCGCCGAAAAACCTCATAGGTCCCAGCGCTTGGCCTTTGGCCTAAATTCTATATTCTGTTTTTGTGTAGGCAAAATACTGTCTATTTCCAAACAAAATATTTTTTCCTACTGCTATCAGAATACTTCTACTATTACTCATATATTTGCTTTTATTATTATGATCATCATCATTATTATAGTTATTATTATGTGGCTCTTATCTCTTCTTTCTGTTTACATAACCTTTGGGAGATGTGGGTGCATATTCTAAACACAGTTTGATCTTGAGTTTCGCTCCTTGATTCTGCTTTTAGCGCCCTGAGAACGCCCGCATGCAAATTCCTGAGATTTATGCTATTTTTACACCAGCCCCTGTTAGGTTAGGTTATGTTAGGTTAGTTTAGAATAGTTTTGATTTTGGTAATTCTGAAGAAATTTTGGAGTGGGGAAACATAATGAGATTATTTTGAAGAAAATTCTATGGTTAGCTTTTAAGATATGGCGTCCCGCTTTTTTCAGGGAAAGGTCTCGTACTCTGTTACATCTAAGAAAAATGTCTCCGTATTCAGTGGCAAACGGACCAAGTATGTTTATGTACTTACGTTCTAACAGAATTTCAGAGCCTTGTTATAACTAAGCTGCTGTCGGTAAAGACTAAATATAAAATACTATTGCTATGTCAATTTTTTTTTTTTTTTTTTTTTTGGCAGAACAAAAAATATACAGAATATTTCATTAGCTTGCTAGTAAGGTTATAAATGCTCGGCTAGCAAAAAGCATATATTTTCATATATATATATATATATATATATATATATATATATATATATATATATATATATATATATATATATATATATATATATATATATATATATATATATATATATATATATATATATATATATATATAATCATGAAACTACAAATGTCGTTTAATATCAATTCACGCTACGTCGGGAATATCCCCGATGGGGAATTATCACCGAAGGGGAATTTTTTAATTGATAAATGGATCGGTGCCGCCGGGTCTCGATCCCTCGACACAGTACCTTCCAACGACTCCATTCGACGATCAAACCATTGAGCCACCTTAAAAAAAAATTCTTCGGTGATAATTCCCCATCGGTGATATTGCCGAAGTAGCGTGAATTGGTTATTAAACGACATTTGTAGCTTAGTGATTGTATATACATCACGGTGTGATAAAAATAAAAATTTATATATATATATATATATATATATATATATATATATATATATATATATATATATATATATATATATATATATATATATATATATATACATATATACAAATGTATATTTTACATATGTATATGTATGTGTATATGTATTGTATAAATATATATGTATATAGATTTTGATATTTTCTTAGCAACAGTTCATAAAAAAAAAAAAACTGAAAAAGCTGAAGTCAGAACGGTATCACCCGGAGATAAACAGCGTAAACAATGTTTTAGGGAGAGATAAACAACTTTTTCTCCTCCTCAGCGAACGGGGGGCGGCGCGGGGGGAGGGGGACTCATTAATCAAAGGTCTGTTTATGTGGGCAGGTAAACGGAGAGAGATTTCTAAATAGCTTTTAGCGCCAATGTGGTCTTCTTATCTCGGTAGTAACCTCCTTCTCCTTCTTTCTACCAGTCTCGAGAAGGGTGGTTCTTCTTATTCATCTTGTTTTTTGTATTTTTTTATTATTTAGTTTTTTATACATCCTTTTCTTTTGGTTGTTAGTTTTCTAAATTTTTCATGGTTGTTTTGTAATTTGATATTTATTCGTGTATATATATGTATATATATACTGTATATATGTGTGTGGTTATATATGTATGTGTGTACATATATATAATTTAGATATATATACACTTATATATTTTATTATATATTAAAAGTCAATGTTTGCATGTTTGTGCACTATAGAAATCCGAACCGCTTGACAGACCTAGACAAAATTTGGCACACAGCCCCTGTTTGACCCCAGGAAGCTTAAAACTCAAAATCAAACCCCTACCCCCGTGACAGACATACAAACACAGACATCACAAGTGAAATTTTCGTTTTTAGTAGTTCCTTCAGGTTTTCCTTCTGGTGCTTTATGGGTTAATGGTCATTTTTCACCAGACTGCTCCAGGTTTTCTTCCAGGCACTGTCAGACGTATGATTAACCTGCAACAATAAATCCCCTGTAACATCAATTTTTTTATCAGAATTTACGTAAATTTGGATCATAATTTATAATAATTATTAATATAATTGTTAATTACCTCGATAAAATGAACATTGAAAACCTATATCAATAATTTTTATAAGCAGAGATCCGCTTTCTGTAGTAACCGAAGTCGAGAGTGCCTTCCCCATCTGCCCATGCATAGTAGCTGCTGGCTAAGCCCAACATGCAAGGTGTACGGTGTTTCCTTTTTTTTTTTATTTATTCAGATGCAAATTTCCTCATTAATTTTATTAGCTCTAAAGTCTGCCATATACCTCACTGCTTGACTGTATTGCTAAATTAAATATATATATGACCTCGATACAAACCATATTTCATAGCTATAAAGCAATAAACCCAAACCAGGAGGTTCTGTGTCTTTCTCCCTAAACACACATGTCATTAATTGTATTACCTCTAAAGCCTGCCATATACCTCACTGTTTGGTTGTATTGCTAAATTAAATATTTTTGGCTTTGTTACAAACCGTATTTCATACCTATAAAGCAATGAACCCAAACCATCAGGCCCAAAGATTTTCTCCCTAAGCACATACACAAGCCAGTTTTTCTTCCTCATGCGTGCATGCGTAGTGGCTGCTAGCTCAACCCGATGATTTGTACGATGACAGCATTTCCTTTTTCTTTATTAGTTCAAATGTGAATTTCCTCATTAATTCGATGGTTTCTTCTTCGGTTTTATCTTCGGAATTCGTTATAGTGACTACTTCGTAGCGTCACTTTGGCGTATTTCGTTATAAAGTCGGTTAAAATGATCACACAGACTCACCTGCGTGGGGATCGTATAAATACAATATTTTTTATTTATTGTCTTTGATCAGTGGAGATGCTTTTTATTCTCTTCTGATAGAGGGAATAACTTCCCCTCGCCCTTCCCTCTTCCTTTTTTTTTTCCTTTCCCTTCCCCTCCTCCCCTCCCCTCCCTTCCTCCAGCCCTTTCTCCCTTCCCCTTCCCCCTCCTTCCTCCCCTTCCCTTCCCCTCTCCCTTTGCCCATTTCCTTCCTCTCCCTTTCCCTGTCCCTTTCTCCCTTCCCCTTCAACTTCCCCCTCTTCCTCCCTTTCCCCTTCCCTTCCCCTTCCCCATTTCCTTCCTCTCCCTTTCCTGTCCCTTTTTCCTTCCCCTTCCCCTCTTCCTCCTTTCCTTCCACTTCCCCTATCCCCATTTCCTTCCTCTCCCTTTCCCTGTCCCTTTCTCCCTTCCCCTTCAACTTCCCCTCTTCCTCCATTTCCCTTCCACTTCCTTTCCCCATTTCCTTCCTCTCCCTTTCCCCCCTCCCTTCCCTTCCTCTTCCCCTTCCTCCCTTTTCCCCTTTTTCCCCATTTTCCCTCTCTCCTTTCCTTCCTCCCCCTTCCCCTTCATTTCCCTTCCCCTTCTTCTTCCATTGCCTTCCCCCTTCCCTTCCATTCCCCTTTCCCTTCTTCCTTTTTTCCTTTTCCCCTTCCCTTCTCCTTCCATCCATTTCCTCTTCCCCTCTCTCCTCCCCCCATTCCCCTTCCCTTTCCCTTCCCCCCTTTCCCCTTCTTCCCCTTTCCCTTCCCCCTCCCTTCCCCTTCCCATTACCTTTTCCCTTCCCTTTCCCCCTTCCCCTTTCCTCTTCTCATTTTACTTCCCCATTCCTTTCCCTTCCCCTTTCTTCCATCCCCTGCCCCATACCATAGACTGTCATTCAGAGTTTTTTCCCAGGCAGCACTGGGTTGGTCAGCTAGCATATATATACAGTATATATATACATTTATAATTACACATTTATTTATATACCCATAAGTATATTATATATATATATATATATATATATATATATATATATATATATATATAAAATATACTGTCACCAATACACATGGCGTTTTTATGCTTACAAAAATTAAGCCACAAAATTAAGTCAATGATGAATTCATCTTACTCAGAGAATAAGTCAAATCTAAGGGGCATTGTGATCGTTAATACAATATCATTTCACTTTTGGGTCAAGCAGTTCATAAGATAAAAATTATTTATTAAGTAGTATTTGTAGCTTTTTATATGTATATATATATATATATATGTATATATACTATATATATATACATATATAATCCGCTATAACTATAAAATCAAGACCAGATAAAAACAACAGTAACCCCCACTTAATGTATTACCAATCAGTAAGTGTCTTCATAAACAAAAATGTGTAAAGTTCGACTTTTTTCTTATTCATAAACATTCCTGTGTGTGTCTGGCACGTTCCTCTCTAAACATCAATATTTACAGTTCTCTTAATCAAATCAACCGAGGTATTACCGAGCGTCTTCTTCTTGGGGTCTGGTGTACTGAGCTCTCTCTCTCTCTCTCTCTCTCTCTCTCTCTCTCTCTCTCTCTCTCTCTCTCTCTCTGCTGTTCTGGGCTCTCGTACAGTTATGTGGGACGCGTAATGTAAACAAATAAATTCTCACAGACTAACTATAGAGTATTGTATCTCTCTCTCTCTCTCTCTCTCTCTCTCTCTCTCTCTCTCTCTCTCTCTCTCTCTCTCTCTCTCTCTCATTTTCATACAGTTATGTGGGGCACGTAATGTAAACAAATAAATTCTCTCAGCACTGACTGTAGAGTATTCTCTCTCTCTCTCTCTCTCTCTCTCTCTCTCTCTCTCTCTCTCTCTCTCTCTCTCTCTCTGATTTTCTCAGTTATACAGTAATGTAAACAAGTAAACTTCCCACAGTATTGACTATAGTAATCTCTCTCTCTCTCTCTCTCTCTCTCTCTCTCTCTCTCTCTCTCTCTCTCTCTCTCTCTCGGGTTTTTGTAGTCATGCTATGCGCGTAATGTAAACAAATAAATCCTCACAGTACTGAGTACAGAGTATTGTAAAAACGAAGAAAATATTCGTTAAGAATTTTTAATGCCATGGAAATATTGTAATGAAAACAGTTTTGATGTTTATAGTTATAGATATGTTTGATTTCAGATGAAAAATAATTATGTTCTCCATGTTTTATAGGAACAGTGCTTTAATCAGTATTTATGCTGCTCTGCTGCAAATGACTATTTAAAGTTTAGTATTGTGTATTTTGACTATCTTTATTTTATAACATTGTTTCTTTAGGGGACATCAGGAATATTTTATTCAATGAGAATATTGCAATGAAAACAGTTTTAATGTTTACAGTTATACATATGTTTTATTTCGGAAATAAAATAATCTTTCCCTCCATTTTTTTTATAGAAACTATGTTTTAACTTATATATATTCCTGTCTACAGTAAATGAATATTTAAAGCCTATTGTTATGTATTTTACTATTTTTATTTCTTAAAACATCATGTATTAAGTATACATCAGATAGTATGCCTTCCGTACAGGCTAGACAGTCTCGCGAAGAAACGACAAATCCATATTCATTCCTTTTCCTGTCTTTAAACAAAAAAAAAAAAAAAAATTTAAGTTGATTTCTTAAAGCAAATGCTGTTTTGCGGAACTTTGTTGCATTTGTTGGTATATCTCCATTATCCTCTGATCGTGGTTTTATGGTATGCCTCCTTGCTGTAATGAATAAATTCAGTCATCCTAAATGTCCTTGATGTCACCGGATTGAAAGCTAAATTGAAAGGTACTAAGTTGAAGATCTGAGCTTAGTTCTCCTTATATTATTATTATTATTATTATTATTATTATTATTATTATTATTATTATTATTATTATTATTATTATTATTATTAGTAGTAGTAGTAGAGTAGTAGTAGAACCCTATTCATTCATATGGAACAAGCCCACCAAAGGGGCCACTGACTTGAAATTCAAGCTTCCAAAGAATATGGTGCTCATTAGGAAGTAAGAAAAGGTAAAGGGAAATACAGAAAGAAGAGAGGTCACTTTTTAAAAAGAACAAATAAGTTAATAAATTAATAAATAGAACGTTAAAGTTACAGGAAGCTAAAGAAATATAGTGTGAAAACAAACAGTCTGACCACCGAGCCCTGAGTTACAGTACACTGGGATAAGGGATAGATTTCCATAGGAATGGATTCGAGTAATTATCATATCTACGCGAATGAAAAGGTTATGAAGGAGAATGTAAAAGATATCTGCACGTACCTTGCTACCAGGAAGATGACGGGATGGTTTTGATTGATAAAGCGAGACGGATGACAGAAGGTTTGGTAGGGGAAGAGCAGTGTGGGTTTACGCCATTTTAAGACTGATGTGACATATCCTGACACATAAAAGGTATAGTGACACTCGTAAAGATAAGGGTGTTGAGGATATATTGCATAGACGGTGGTTATTGAAGAGATGAGAAGTTTGTATGAGGAAAATGAATCTTTTGTACGGCTGGGGAGGAAGTCTTGTGACAGGTTCAGTGTAAAGATAAGTCACTCACAAGGGGGTTGCCGAATGTCCCATTTGGTCTAGTATTTATATCATTGGTTGTTTATTTATGTTCAAGGTTGAAGGTTGGAATAAGAATTTGTGAATGGAATGTGGAAAGGCAAATGTCCAGTGCCGATACATTCTGTGATGAAGAAGAAAAGCTCCGGAAATTGGTGAAAGATTGAGAATGATGAAAGCAGATATCTCCGTTCATATTCTCTGTCTTCCGTCTGACTTTCCACCCTCTCTAAAAATTGATTCATAGTGCAACTGCGAGGTCTACCTCCTGTTACATCTTTCAAACTTTTCCAGTGTCGATTTCCGTTTCAGCTCTGAATGACCTCATAGGTCCCAGCGCTTTTTAGCCTTTGTCCTAAAGTCTATAATCTGTTTTGTTCTGTTGATCTCTTTATCTTGCTGTCCAACCACTTCACCTGCTCTGAATTCACTGTCCCAAGCGCTGAACGACAGAAAGTGCCCCGATACTTGGTTTGATACCCTCAGTTTCATTACGAAATCAGGGTATAGGCTGAAATATAAGGAAGTGTAGGTGGTTTGGTCACGTAGAGGCAGAATCGAAGAACAGAATTCGTTAATCTCTAGAGAGAAGGGGAGAGGGGCAGACGTGTCAGAGCAAAATGCCACAGCATCCAGAAAGTAGAAGAATAATTTGAACTTTCCTAGATAGTGACCCCCAAGGGTTTTAAACCAGTCTGTATCCACCTTTGCGGCGTGTTTAGTACAAGCCCGTTGGAGATGACCGTGAAAACATAAACAAAAGACTGTAAATATCATAAAGATAATGACCCCCAAGAAATATTAGTCCTAGATAACGACCCCCGAAAACCCTTGGGGATCACTATCTAGGAAAGATCTGAATAATTGATGGATGATATCTGAATAGTGGGTTCGTTTTGATTAGGCAGCAGTTGTTACGAGGGAAAGCGTGTTTTTACGGTTTTGCTTCGCTGTAAACGGATTAATGATGATCATAATGTTAGCTTCACTCTCTCTGTCTGGAATGTCTTAGTTTAAAAGAAATGGTTGCTTGGTGAAATAATAATAATAATAATAATAATTATTATTATTATTATTATTATTATTATTAACCAAACAAAAACCTCTTTAAGTTTTCTTCTGAAGATGGAAAGAGAACCCCACAAGATTCCTGTGTATATTGTTTACTTGTAAATATTTACATATTACTTGAATCTCGAGTACTTTCAGGTCCTAACTGTGACCCTTTTTCAAGAGATGTGAAGATGGTCAGGTTGGTTCAAGTTCCAGAAGATTGCTGGGCCTTGAACCAGCCTGACCACCTTCACATCTCTTGAAAAAGGGTCACAGTTAGGACCTGAAAGTACTCGAGATTCAAGTAACATGTAAATATTTACAAGTAAACAAGTTACACACAGGAATCTTGTGGGTTTCTCTTTCCATTATTATTATTATTATTTCAAAATGCTCAGTAGTGTGAGTCTTGAAATAGAGAAACAAACCCACAGTTATTTATGGGTACATATATTTTAAAAATATATTAAAAGAGGAATCGAACAGATTCCCGAAGGCTCTCGATAGAGATTTATTTTTAAAAAATATATACCCATACATAACTGTATATTTGTTTCTCCAGTAATAATAATAATATATAATAATAATAATAATAATAATAATAATAATAATAATAATAATAATAATAATAATAATAATAATAATAATCTCAAATATTTGAGGAGAAGAAACTGAAATGGATGGAAATTCGTAAGTGATAAAATAAACCTCATTATTTGTTTTCGATTTGAGTATGTACACTTGAATAAACTTAAACTTATCAGAGATATTGGAGATTAGGGTAATGTTGTTTAGAATTTGAACATCTAGCTAAATTAAAATATTTCTTAGATGTAAGTTAATGTGTGGCTAAGATATAAAAATATAATACCTATGTTGTCATTATCTTATATTTTGAATTATATTTTTTACCCTTAGATAAAGAAATATATATATATATATATATATATATATATATATATATATATATATATATATATATATATAAGAGAGAGAGAGAGAGAGAGAAAGCAGCATTTTCCTTATGTCAACAGAGATTGTACAATAATTCCCATAAGTCCTATGTGTATTACAGTTAAAACATCAACGATATATCTTGACTATCCTTATGGTAGGCTAGCATTTCAGTGCCTATATTTAAATACTTATAATCCTTCAATTGATCAATTTTATCGTTCTTAATTCGCTGCCGTAAGAATGAATCTAGTGACGCCTCACACAGTTGGACTTTGGAACTGCCTCCCAAAGGAAGTCGTGCAGTTGGAACTTCAGAAGTTCAAGCGAAAGTGCAATACATTACTATCCTAATGCTATTCTCCTTGAATTTTAATACATTTTATCTGTTTGTTAATTTATTAATTTTTTTTTTAAAGTGGGGTCTCTTCTTTCTGTATTTCACTTTATTTCTTCTTACTTCTTCCTAATGAACACCTTCATATTCTTTGGAAGCTTGAAGAATTTCAAGTCAGTGGCCCCTTTGGTGGGCTTGTTCCATATGAATGGGTTTCATCTTCTGAAATATAATAATAATAATAATAATAATAATATTTCAATCAATGAATTTGGTGGGCTTGTTAATGAAATTTAATGAATAATAATAATAATAATAATAATAATAATAATAATAATAATAATAATAATAATAATAATAATAATAATAGCGTGGATTTCAAGTCAATGACCCATTTGGTGGGCTTGTTCCATATGAATGGATTTAATCTTCTGAATAATAATAATATAATAATTAATAATAATAATAATTAGTAATAATAATAATAATAATAATAGCGTGGATTTCAAGTCAATGACCCATTTGGTGGGCTTGTTGCATATGAATGGATTTAATCTTCTGAATAATGATAATAATAATAATAATAATAATAATAATAATAATAATAATAATAATAATAATAACAACAATAATAATAATTAGAACCAGGTGGGTGGGAAGCACGTGTGTGTGTGTGTTAAGAGTGTTTGTGTGTGTGTGTGTGTCCGTGACCGTCTTCCATGTTTTAAGCCTTTCCAGAGCCAGAAAGCCCCGCGTGTCATTTCTAGGTTACGATGGACCTATTGGAGAAACGGGAGAATGTGAGGAATGCGTTTAATGCTGTTACGTGGAACTTCGTGGGTCTTCTCTCGGAGGCTTCGGCTGAAAGCGATCCTGGTTCTTCCTCCTCCTCCTCCGGGACTCTAAGACGTCTCTCTCTCTCTCTCTCTCTCTCTCTCTCTCTCTCTCTCTCTCTCTCTCTCTCTCTCTCTCTCTTCATGTTTTGTTTTTTTTCACCCGTTTTTTTTGTTTTATTTTTGCTTGTTTTCCTTTATCTTCTTTTTCACCTTTTTTTTTTTGTATTTGCTGCTTTTCCTTTCTCCTCTTTTTCGCCCTTTTTCTCTTTTATCAGCTGGTTTTTCTTTCTCCTCTCTTTCGCATTTTCTGTCATTTTTTGCTGCTTTTCCTTTATCCACTTTTTTCACGTTTTTCCCTTCTTTTTTTCTGCCATTCCTTTCTCTTTTTTCACTTTTTTTTCTTTTCCTTTCTCCTGTTTTCACTTTTTCTTTTTTGTTTCTTTTTTCTTTTCCTTTCTTCTCTTTTTTACTGCTCTTCCTTCCTCTTTTGCACCTTTTTTCTGTTTTCCATCTTTTCCTATCTCCTGTTTTTCACCTTTTTTTTACTCTCTTTTTGGTTCTTTTCCTTTCTCCTCTTTTTCACCTTTTTTTTACTTTTTTGCTGCTTTTCCTTGATCTCTTTACACCCTTTTCTCTTCCTTTTGCTGCTTTTCCTTTCTCTTTTCACCTTTTTCTCTTATTTTTCTGCTTTTGCTTTCACTTTTTCACCTTTTTTCTCTTTTTTCTACTTTTCATTTCTCCCCTGCTTCGCTTTTTTTTTTTTTTTATTTTTTCACTTTGAATATGAGAACGAGTGGAATTGGATAGACTGTTTTGTTATGATATTATTAGCACATTTACGATACGTCTGTAAGTGATGACATTTACAGAAAGATTTTAGTTACACGTCAGAGGATATTTCAGTGAACTGGTTTTTTTTTTTTTTATTATTTCTTAATATTGCGGATCGTAGCTGTAATTATAGTACAGAATAGTACAGTAGATTTGCATGTGGTCTTGCATATCTTTTCTTGTTCATTTCAAGTCATATGTATATATCTCTCCGTTGGACAAACATTTCGAGGATATGGGTAAACACTGTTATAAATTCTCTCTCTCTCTCTCTCTCTCTCTCTCTCTCTCTCTCTCTCTCTCTCTCTCTCTCTCTCTTTGAAGAATACCAAACTTTATTTTAGGCACCAACTCTCTCTCTCTCTCTCTCTCTCTCTCTCTCTCTCTCTCTCTCTCTCTCTCTCTCTCTCTCTCTCTCTCTTTGAAGCATACCAAAAGTTATCTTAGACTCTCTCTCTCTCTCTCTCTCTCTCTCTCTCTCTCTCTCTCTCTCTCTCTCTCTCTCTCTCTCTCTCTCTTTGAAGCATACCAAAAGTTATCTTAGACTCAAACTCTCTCTCTCTCTCTCTCTCTCTCTCTCTCTCTCTCTCTCTCTCTCTCTCTCTCTCTCTCTCTCTCTCTCTCTCTCTTTGAAGAATACCAAAAGTTATCTTAGACTCCAACTCTCTCTCTCTCTCTCTCTCTCTCTCTCTCTCTCTCTCTCTCTCTCTCTCTCTCTCATTAAAATCAAGTAAATTTCTTATCATAGATTTTGGGTGTTGGAATATCTCCAGTTTTCATCTTATAGTTTTACAGGGGACACGGCTTCATAATCTGCATCCTGCTGTAACCTTGGCCAAAATAGATGGAGTCGTTACTGATTTACGTAAAGTATTTCATAACAGTTCATGATTCATAATTCAGTCAAGGTCGTAAAGTCTTGGGAAAAGTCGTCACTCACATTGTTATGTTAGGCTTTTAGTTTCCTAAAAAATAAAACTGTTGAGATGGCTATTTGTCTGTCCGTCCGCACTTTTTCTGTCCGCCCTCAGATCTTAAAAACTACCGAGGCTAGAGGGCTGCAAATTGGTATGTTTATCATACACCCTCCAATCATCAAACATACCAAATTGCATCCTCTAACCTCAGTAGTTTTTTTTTTATTTTAACGTTAAAGTTAGCCATAATCGTGCATCTGGCAACGATATAGGAGAGGCCACCACCGTTCCGTGGTTAAAGATTCACAGGCCGCGGCTCATACAGCATTATGCCGAGACCACCAAAAGATAGATCTGTTTTCGGTGGCCTTGATTATACACTGCACAGAAAACTCGATTGCTCCGAAGAAACTTCAGCGCATTTGTTACTTGTCATTTTACTGACTTTTCTGTTGTTAATCTTCATCTCCTATATGTTGGGATTCATTCTCGGAAACAGAATGGGTTAGGCTTAACACTGCTAGTGAATTTTAAGAAGTCCTCTCTCTCTCTCTCTCTCTCTCTCTCTCTCTCTCTCTCTCTCTCTCTCTCTCTCTCTCTTGTTGTTAGGATTCATTCTAGGAAACAAAATGGTTTAGGCTCAGCGCCGTTAGTTAATTATAATAGGCTTGCTCTCTCTCTCTCCCTCTCTCTCTCTCTCTCTCTCTTACAGTGAAGGTGAGAATTTCCACGTAAGGTGGTAGAGAGAGAGAGAGAGAGAGAGAGAGAGAGAACGGACTTCTTATAATTCACTAGCAGTGAAAACCGACGCTAGAGTTAGCGTAGTTGGGCAGGAATTCGAAAACCGTCAGCAAGCGGACCCCTTAAGACGGTAGTGCCATCAGTTCACCTCGCGCGTTGCACTGTAGGCATTACTTAAGGTTCTTTGCAGCGTGCCTTCTGCCCCTAGCTGCAACCCCTTTCATTCCTTTTCCTGTACCTCCGTTCATATTCTCATTCTTCCATCTTCCTTTCCATCCTCTCCTAGTGCAACCGTGAGGTTTTCCTCCTGCTACACCTTTCAAACCTTTCTTATTCTCAATCTCCCTTCCAGTGCTGACTGACCCCATAGGTCCCAGTGCTTGGCCTTTGGCCTAAAGTCTGTATTCTATGCTTCTGTTCTGACATTTTGGGTTAATTCGAGCGTTTTGTGTTAACTGGAGTTTGTAATAAGCTCTACAAGAATGTGATTTATTCATTCACACTGGTTTTAATATTGTCATTGAACCAAGTTGAACAGATTATGGACTGTGTCTGATAGGCCGTGAAAGCTCTGCATAAGGAAGTGATTTATTGAGCTGCTGTTGTGAAATTGTACATATTACTCGATTATATATTATTGTTATTGACTGACTCTCATTTGTAGTTTTAACCAGAGATTTTGATGTGCTGTGGACTGATTGATTGATTGGTGGCCCCGTATAACCGAAACAAGAGCTCTTCCCGTAGCCTCTGTATTATGGCTTTCTGCAATGTTACGTTGGATACCATTGAGGAAGCCACATTGAATCACGTTTGTCTTTCCTTTTTAGTTTTCTGTTAAAGAAAACTGTTGTTCCCGGTTTGTCTGTCTGTCCGCACTTTTTCTGTCCGCCCTCAGATCTTAAAAACTTCTGAGGCTACAGGGCTGCAAATTGGTATGTTGATCATCCGCCCTCCAGTCATCGAACATGCCAAATTGCAGCCCCCTAACCTCAGTAGTTTTTGTTTTTATTTAAGGTTAAAGTTAGCCATAATCGTGCTTCTGGCGACGATATAGGCTAGGCCACCACCGGGCCGTGGTTAAAATTTCTTGGACCTCTGCTCATATAGCATTATACCGAGACCACCGAAAGATAGATCTATTTGCGATGGCCTTGATTATACGCTGTAGCGGATGTACAGAAAACTCAATTGCGCCGAAGAAACATCCGCGCATTTTCTTCAGTTTTTTTATTTCATTTCATATTTTTTTTTGATGGGCGAATTATGTATAAATTAATTTTATCAGAAAATTTTTATTGAGCAGTATTTTGCTTTTCATTTTTTTTTTTTTACTTTTATAATGTAACATTATGTGCTTTTGATAGTTGCTTAGCAGTCAGTCGCTTTATAAGATTGTGTCACATAAATGGAAGCACATTTTGAAGAAAATGAAGAAAAATCAAAATAAGCATTTGAGACCAAATCTCGTACAAGGCTGAGAAGTCCACTCCTTTGTTTGTTTAAATTCTTTTTCGAGCATTCGTCTTTGTACGTATGACGTTCATTTTGACCTCTGCATATTGGCATCATGTTTAGAGTATTATTATTATTATTATTATTATTATTATTATTATTATTATTATTATTATTATTATTATTATTATTCAGAAGATGAAACCTATTCATATGGAACAAGTCCACCAAAGGGGCCATTGACTTGAAATTCAAGCTTCCAAAGAATATTAAGGTGTTCATTAGGAAGTAAGAGGAGGTAAAGGGAAATACAGAAAAAAGAGATCCCACTTATTAAAAAAATAAATTACTAAATTAACAAATAGATAAAAATGTATTAAAATGCAAGGAGAACAGTATTTGGGAAGTAATGCATAGCATCCTCTTCTGAAGTATGACAGACATGAAGTTCTTTGTCATATAGTTCGACAAGTTTAGTGCCAGGGTAAACTCATGTTTGACCTCTGACCTGTAAGTATGACTTGACCTTGACCTCACTCTGTACTTCCGCATCATGAGAGTATACATGCCCAATATGACGTCACAACCTCGCAAAGTTCGGAATGTTAATCGTCAGGTTAAATCATTGTTTGACCTTTGACCTCCACCCCAATCATTGTTCCCGTAGGGGGTAGTGCCGTCAATGCACCTCACGTGGTGCACTGTAGGCATTACTTAAGGGTCTTTGCAACGTCCCTTCGGCGCCTTGCTGCAACCTCTTTCATTCCTTTCACTGTACCTCCGTTCATATTCTTTCTTCCATCAGACTTTCCACCCTCTCTAATGGTTGTTTCACTGTGCAACTGCGAGGTTTTCCTCCTGTTACACCTTTCAAACCTTCTGACTGTCAGTTTCCCTTTCAGCGATGAATGGCCTCATAGGTCCCAGTGCTTGACCTTTGGTCGAAATTCTATTCTCCAATAATTGTCAAAAGCTGCATTCCCATAGCTCCCAAAACAAATTGCACTCTTCCGGTTTCAAAATTCTGTCAGTTCTCACTAGGACCACTAGGGGTACATTTTTCGTAAAAATCCAATCGCAGCTTTCTGCATAATCTTAATAAAAAACAACAAATAAACCAAAGTAAAAAAAAAAAAAACCTGTTTCTCGAAGGTAGCGAAATAGAGCAGGACCTCTGGAGCCGGACGCAGCTCCAGAGAGTCTGAGGAGAAGAAGATTTGCCCAAAACTGGTCAGAATCGACAGTCTGCGGTGCCCCGTGGCACTACTGTGAAGGGAGCGTAAGTGGTTTGTTTACATATTCATTGGTGGCTCTGACTTCGGTACCCAGTAGTCACCACTCTCTGGTTATTGACGGTAACTGTCCCTAAGTGCGCGGTGGAGGAACGGTAATTTGATGGTTGTAGTTTTCTCTTGCCTTCGTGAATATTCATCTCTTTTGCTGAGAGAGAGAGAGAGAGAGAGAGAGAGAGAGAGAGAGAGAGAAAAAGGCAATAGATCCCTCTTGGGTGCGGAAGGGAATTACCACATAAAAAACATTGTATAGTCATGACTTGGATTTATATATATATCGGTAGATTAGTAATTCTCTCTCTCTCTCTCTCTCTCTCTCTCTCTCTCTCTCTCTCTCTCTCTCTCTCTCTATATATTTTTATGCCTTTTGTGTTAGACGTAATCACTTGGATTTGCGCTCATGCTGCACAACTGCAGACTACACACCCCTTCTGACGCTGCATCCCCCCTCCCCCCCTTCTTCTGAAATGGAGGCGTCTGGCAACTCTCTCACTCCCTCAGTTACTCATTCAGTACTTTTTTCATTCATGCATGAAACCCTCGTGCATCTTCGCCGTTTCCTAGCCTTGAGCCGAATTAGGTGCTCTGGGGAGATTTTGTGTATGCTTAGTCTAGTGGGAAAAATAGTAAATGAGTATTATGTATGTCATGTGCCTTTCCATACGTTGTGTGCCTTTCCGAATGTTGTCGATAAAAGAGAGAGAGAGAGAGAGAGAGAGAGAGAGAGAGAGAGAGAGAGAGAGATGTATACTTATTCAAGTGGAGAAAAGAAGTAAATGAATATTTGTAGGTTGTGTATCTTTCCAAAATGTTCTCGATATGTATATATATATATATATATATATATATATATATATATATATATATATATATATATATATATATATATATATATATATATATATATATAGAGATATATATATATATATATAGAGAGAGAGAGAGAGAGAGAGAGAGAGATAGATGTACAATATACTTATTCAGGTGGAAAAAGAGTAAATGAGTTTTATATGTTTTGTACCTTTCCGAATGTTTTTTCGATAGAGAGAGAGAGAGAGAGAGAGAGAGAGAGAGAGAGAGAGAGAGAGAGAGAGAGAGACCCCCAAGGAAAGCACTACAATTCTGGCAGCTGTCATACCTTTCTTCCATGAGAATGATCATTGCACTCCAGAAACAGTAATAAGATCCATGAGGTTGTTTTGCAGGTAGCGTAAATAATTCCATTTCCTGCCTTCGTGAAATGCAAAAAGCTCTCTCTCTCTCTCTCTCTCTCTCTCTCTCTCTCTCTCTCTCTCTCTCTCTCTCTCTCACTTTTTACGAGATGGAGTAAGCACCTGCTTTGGTCGTCGAACCGTAAGTGCGTTCTGATTGAATGTCTGTCTACCGTCTCAGGGGGACAGGGAACGCTTAGATACTGACACATAAATAATACAGTTGAGCAATTTTTTTTTTATCTCGTTTTTAGTTTTCTTTCTGTTTATCCTTTAAACATTCTTTCTTTGAATTTATATCTAAGAAAATATTTTAACAGAACTTCGTGTTCAGTGATAGGTATCGCTGATTTTTAATTAAAAATGACGTGTTCGGAGTAAATTTAATTTATTTCCGATATTCTTTTTTATAAACGAAACCAGTAACCTGGCCCCTATTCCCGGGTATTCCTGCATTCCAATCCAGTAATCCATTCAGTTTATAGGAACGAAATTCCCGTAGTGGGTTAGTGCCGTCAGTGCACCTTATGCGGTGCACAGTAGGCATTGCTTAAGGTTCCTTGCAGCGTCCCTTCGACCCGTAGCTGCAACCCCTTTCATTCCTTTATACTATACCTCCGTTCAGAATTCTCTTTGTTCCATCTTACTTTCCACTCTTTCCTAACTTTCGTTTTATAGTGCAACTGCTTTGAGGTTTTCTTCCTGTTACACCTTTCAAACCTCCTTTACTTTCAATTTCCGTTTCAGCGCTGAATGACCTCCTAGGACCCAGCGCTTGGCCTCTGGCTTAAATCCTATATTCTGTTCTGCTCTGTAGGAACGTGATGCGTGAGTCATGGATAATCCTGTGATTAAATACTTAGATTCTGATTCATTCTGGGAAGCTCTATATCTGTGTAACCACAATCCACTTACCCCGAAGCTCTGCGGAATAGTCCGGGTAAATATAATAGTCTGAAGGTATTATTGGTCGTGTGTTGAATTGTAAACATCTGGAATCTAGCATGCCTATGTGGCTTTGATCCCTCGCCGCCACCTCAGGAATATTGCGGGGTAGCGCCGTCAGTGCGCCTCATGCGGCGTACTGTAGGCTTTACTAAAGGTTCTTTGCAGCGTCCCTTCGGCCCCTAGCTGCAACCCCTTTCGTTCCCTTTACTGTACCTCCTTTCATATTATCTTTCTTCCATCTTGCTATCCACCCTCTTTTAACAGTTTTTCATAGTGCTACTGCGAGGTTTTCCTCCTGTTACACCTTTCAAACCTGTTACTCTCAATTTTCCTTTCAGCGTTGAATGACCTCGTAGGTTCCAGCGCTTGGCCTTCGGCCTAAATTGTATTCTGTCCAACTCACAAACGGAAGATGAGTATGAAGTTAGCAAGACAAACGTAGAACATTGATGGAGCTATGGCTGAGAAAAACAAGTTTGCTCACGTGGTTTTTGTTGAAGGAATTACTGGAAATAATTGGGAAGAAAATTACTTCTGAATTGACCGAGAGCTTTCTTCCCGTCTTGTTTTTCAATAATAATTTTAAACTCCATAAAAAGGACGTCTTCCTTCTGATTTGTTTTTATCAGTATTTTGTTTGATTTCTTTTTATTATGGTTTTTTTCTTTTTATTCATATACAGTATTTTAGTCTTTGGAAACTGGTTAAGTAAAATTATTTTTTTTCTGATTTCTTGATTTCCATGTCTATTCGTGCTGAATAATAATGATATTATTATTATTATTATTATTATTATTATTATTATTATTATTATTATTATTATTATTATTTTTTTCTATATCCTATTCGACTGGGTGGTTTTTATAGTGTGGGGTTCGAGGTTGCATCCTGCCTCCTTAGGAGTCCATCACTTTTCTCACTGTGTGTGCTGTTTCTAGTAGCACACTCTTCTGCATGAGTCCTGGAGCTACTTCGGCGGCTAGTTTTTCCAGATTCCTTCTCAGGGATCTTGGGATCGTGTCTAGTGTTCCTATGGTTATGGGTATAATTTCCACTGGCATATTCCATATCCTTCTTATTTCGATTTTCAGGTCTTGATACTTATCAATTTTTTCTCTCTTTCTCATCTACTCTGGTGTCCCATGGTATTGCGACATCAATGAGTGATACTTTCTTTTGATTTTGTCAATCAGTGTCAAGTCTGGTATATTGGCACGTATCACCCTACCTGTTCTGATACCATAGTCCCAGAGGATCTTTGCCTGGTCGTTTTCTATCACTTTTATTATTATTATTATTATTATTATTATTATTATTATTATTATTATTATTATTATTATTATTATTATAAATGTTTTTTCCTTAAATTTAACATTAGTTTAGATATCACCGCAGGTCGCTATGTTTTTCAATAAATTGAAAACAGAATCAGACTTACAATAATCGTTTCATTGTTGAAAATACAAAAAAAAAAAAAATAACAGAAAATATTTCGTCTTCACCACCGAATTATATCCATCCCTCCGTGGACCTCAGTGTCATGGAAAAGAAAGCACTTTGAAACGTATAAAGCTTTTGGTTTTTTCCATTCTGTTAGGGAGCCTTGGAAATAATTAGCCGCCATATGCGTTGACGACTAATAATAATTTTAATAATAACAATCTTTATTTCAGCTCCGGGCGATATACATGGAATATTCAAAGTATACACCATTGGTTCTTAACCTTTTTATCGCCACGCCCCCTCTTGAGAGTTGGTCCTCCCCTCCACGCACCCCCCCCCGCTTGCATCTATGAGTAAAATTCCCTCCCAGATTTAAAGGACAATAAAAAAAAAAGAGAAAGAGAAGGGGTTTCGAGGGATATGGGGGGATCTAAATAATTACAAAACATGTCAAGCCCAACGAGTCTACCCAGAGTAGTAGACTATAGGAAACTAACGTTATAAGGCGATACTTTTGCATTTGTTCATAAACCTCTGAATATTTGTTCCTCACTCTTATTGAGAGAATAACGAATATAATTAGAGAATATTTACATTTTCCTAGCTGGCTTGCTCCTAGAGGGCTGCCCTGAAGGATTAGATTTAATGCCCAACTGGGGGCGGGGCCATTACGGTTAAGAACCGCATGATGAGACAATACAATACCGTTTCATTGGCCGCCAGTGTGGGCCAACAGCGTGGCCACCCCGCCAGTATGCAATTGAAAATCGACCAAGGTTAAGAACCGCTGGTATAGACAATACAATAGCGTTTTCAGTTAGACTGAAAATCGAGGCTTTCGGTTAGACTGCGGCTGTACGCAAACGGCCGTTCCTTTATTTGTTCATACTAGTTTCAATATTGGTCACTGAATCAAATTGTACTAATTGTGGATTGCATCTGATAGGCCATGCAGGCTTTGCATAGGGAAGTGATGTATTATTCAGCTGCTGTTGTGAAATTTTCACTTGGGCTTGTTGGGGTTCCATCGAAATTTTCAGTGTAACATTAAACCTAGCCATCTTTCCCTCAACCTTTTCAGCCCTCTCTCTCTCTCTCTCTCTCTCTCTCTCTCTCTCTCTCTCTCTCTCTCTCTCTCTCTCTCTCTCTCTTACATAATTCTTAATTGCCCTCCTTCAGCGTATTACACAGAACTAAATGACTGATCGGTGTGATAGCCCATGTCTGCAATCTGTGGACTCGTCCTAATACCAAAAAATACCCTGACCAAATTCGCCTGCCACTGAGGGAGGTCCTAGTTTGACACGGTTTTGAAAGACCTCTTAGGGTGGCGCGGCTGTTGGGGTCCTTTATCCAGAATCCTCTGCAGGAAACGTACCCTTAGGATCTTGTAACCTTCAGAGTATCTTTCTCGCCCTCCACATCATCCGCGTGTACCCGTTTCGAATCATTCTTTGTGCTTTCTGCTTCGCCTCCCCTCAGCTCCTTTGTTTAGTTCGTATCCTCATTGTATTTTTCGTTTTTATATATATATATATATATATATATATATATATATATATATATATATATATATATATGTGTGTGTGTGTGTGTGTGTGTTTGCGTGTGTATGTATCTATATAAAACTTGGTAATTTTGGTGTTGGGTCGATGATCTTCGTTTCATTAATTTTTTAAGTGAATGGCATTTCATTCATTATTTAGGTGAATAACATTTCATTCGTTATTTAAGTGAATGACATTTCATTCATTATTTAAGTGAATGACATTTCATTCGTTATTTAAGTAAATGACATTTCATCCATTATTTAAGTGAACGACAACAAAAAAGTTGCAGAAGGTGTTTCAAATGAGTCTGGACCTACCTCGCCTGGTGTTCCTCAGGGTATTGTTTTGGGATCATTGTTGCTTTTATGATTATGGGACGTCATTTGTGATCTTAAAAGTCAGATTAGGGAAAGTAATGCAACTCCCATTGCAATTATTCGCTTCCCAAATGTTGAAAAAACTGCTACTAGCGTCCTAGAGTTTTGGAAAGAATCGTTTAGTTGTGTTTTCTGAACTTTATACGTATTGACTCCGTAGGTGGATAGTGCCGTCAGTGCACGTCTTGTGGTGCACTGTAGGCATTACTTAAGGTTCTTTGCAGAGTTTCTGTGGCTCCTAGGTGCTACCCCTTTCATTTCTTTTACTGTACCGCCGTTCATATTCTTTTTCTTCCATCTGACTTCCACCCTCTGTAAAATTCAGCTGCGACTTTGGACTCTAAGCTGCTTTTCCTAGCGCTTGGAAAAGAAGTTCCTCAATGGACGGGTCGATATCGTACTCGGCTAGCACTCTGCTGGGCCCGCGTTCGACTCTCCGACCGGCCAATGAAGAATTAGAGGAATTTATTTCTGGTGATGGAAATTCTTTTCTCGGTATAATGTGGTTTGGATTCCACAATAAGCTGTAGGTCCCGTTGATAGGTAACCAATTGGTTCTTAGCCACGTAAAATAAGTCTAATCCTTGGGGCCAGCCCTCTCTAGGAGAGCTGTTAATCAGTTCAGTGTTCCGGTTAAACTAAGGTATACTTTTTTTTTTTCTTGGAAAAAGAGTCATTGATATTGCCAGAAAGGTAGTACTTGTTCATAAGGTTTCCTTTATTTCGAGAGATGTCAATTACCTGTCATAACAGGAATAATCCAACACCCACCTGGATATCACTTATATTCCCTGGATCTGTGCCTTTCAGACAGGATGTATCAAAGTGGTGGTATCCATTTCCAAACAATGTTAGTTACGCTGTTGGCTATCGTTAGGTGATGTCCTGTTTGGATACTTTAAAAAACAAGTAACAAAATGCGTCGAAGTTTCTTCGGCGCAATCGAGTTTTATGTACAGACGCTACAGCGTATAATCAAAGCCACCGAAAATAGATCCATCTTTCGGTGGTCTCGGTATAGTGCTGCTGTATGAGCCCATGAAACTTTAACCGCGGCCCGGTGGTGGCCTTTCCTATATCGTTGCCAGAGGCACGATTATGGCAAACTTTAACCTTAAATAAAATAAAAACTACTGAGGAGGCTAGAGGGCTGCGATTTGGTATGTTTGATGATTGGAGGGTGGATGATCAACATACCAATTTGCAGCCCTCTAGCCTCAGTAGTTTCTAAGATCTGAGGGCGGAGAGAAAAAGTGCGGACGGACAGATACGGCACAATAGTTTTCTTTTACAGGAAAAATATAAACGTCCTGTTTTTAACGGAACCTTCATTAGGGCCCAGTGTCTTGCATGCCCCTCTCGGTGCTCAGTCTTTTATCCCTTTCAATGTTAAAAAAATTGTGGGAAAGTATTCCTGATAGTATGAATGAAGGGAAATGTGAGTTAAACTATAGTGCTGATGGATAGTGCAACGTGTGTTAACACTGCCCCACTAGCGGATCCTGGGAGCGGGCCACCTGGCACGTCCACCTCCCCCATGAAAATTAATGACAAAATAATAATATTGAAGGTTTAGATAATAATATATAAATATATATATATGTATATACATATACAGTACATACATATATATATATATATATATATATATATATATATATATATATATATATATATATATTGAAGATTTAGATAATAATATATACACACATATATATATACATATATATGCATATACATATATATATATATATATATATTATATGAGTTATTTTTATATATATATTCATATATATTTGTTGCATTTTTTTTTTTTATGGTGATTTCCTTCTGTTTACTCTTTTTTTTTTTTTTTTTTTTTTTTTTTTTTGTGAGTTCCCTTCTTTTTAACGTTCTGTAAAAGAAAACAATTATGCAAGATGGCTTTTTGTCTGTCCGTCCGTTCACTTTTTCTGTTCTGCCCTCAGGTCTAAAAACTACTGAGGCTAGAGGGCTGCAAATTGGTATGTTGATCATCCACCCTCCAGTCATCAAACATACCAAATTGCAGCCCTCTAGCCTCAATAGTTTTGATTTT
>NC_089766.1:51359796-51422296 GCF_040412425.1 Macrobrachium rosenbergii
AGTGTAACCATTTCTTCTGTGGATTTTATCTTTATTTATATATTCATATATATATATATATATATATATATATATATATATATATATATATATATATATATATATATATATATAAATAAATATATATATATATATATATATATATATATATATATATATATAACACAAACAACTGTGCACAAAAAAAAACAAGAAAACCAAAGTATATATCAAGAACTTTCATTTAGAATCATTATTCTTTACAGCCAACCAGTCAAGAAGCAAAATGGTCCCTCAGTCTCGACTTCCAAAACACTTCGGTATAAATCTTCTGGCTCTCTTATCTAATTCTCCCAGCTGCTTCTCAACCTCCACCCACGCCCACGCCCACGCCCGTCCAGACGGCGATACTAAGATTGCTTGTGATGGAATGCAACCTGGATTGATTTGCATTTTGTGGCAATGATAAAATGTTTAGAGAGAATATAGAATATAGAATTTAGGCCCAAGGCCAAGCGATGGGACTGACGAGGTCATTCAGCGCTGAAGCGGGAATTGACAGTACAAAGGTTTTACTGTTGTAACAGGAGAGGGTTAAGGAAAGTAAATTAAAAAAAAAATATGAACGAAGGTACAGTAAAAGGAATGAAAGTTGCATCGGGGCCGAAGGGACGCTGCAAAGAATATATGCCTGCAGTGCATGCATGAGGTGCACTGAGGGTATATGGGGGTATAATGTTTATAATAACTCGAGGAATACCATAAAACAGAGACCTGGTCTTGATATTTCTATATATATATATATATATATATATATATATATATATATATATATATATATATATATATATATATATATATATATACACACACATATGTGTGTGTATATTATGCATATATATATATATATATATATATATAAATATATATATATATATATATATATTTTATATATATATATATCTTCTGGCAGCAAACAAAAAGACAACAGAGAAGAGTATAAGGATATTTATTTCGTCGATGAATTGTTTAGGTGCAGTCGTGTTGATAAGAAAGAAAATGTTGCATCTGAGATCAAAGAAGAAGTAACTTAGACATCCGAACAAAAATCTCACTAAAGGCTAAGGTTAAAAGAATTTCCATCATGAAAATTATTAATTAAAAGAAGAGGTTAAATTGCATTTCCATCAAGCAGAATCATTATTATTATTTTAGTAGATGAAACTTATTCACATGGAACAAGCACACCAGGTGGGCGGGGGGGGGGCGCTGCTGACTTGAAATTGAAGCTTCCAAAGAAAGTTGGTTTCAACCTTCCACCGCAGACTCCACACTGCAGCAGTAACTGATCATGATACCGAGCCAGCGATTTTTCATCGCCCTGGGCGGGACGCGAACCCGCGACATCTGAGTGGCATGCCACGACACTAACCTGCTGCTGGAGATAAGACAGAGAGAGATAGAGCTAAATGCTGTGCGTTAAAACCTCATATATGTCCCGTAGGGGGTTAGTGTCGTCAGTGCACCGTGAGTGGTGAACTGTAGGCATGACTTAAGGTTCTTTGCAGCGTCCCTTCGGCCCCCAGCTGCAACCGCTTTCATTCCTTTTACTGTACCTCCGTTCATATTCTCTTTCTTCCATCTTACTTTCCACCCTCTTCTAACAATTGTTTCATAATGCTGCTGCGAGGATTTCCTCCTGTTACACCTTTCAAACCTTTAACTGTCAATTTCCGTTTCAGCGCTGAATGACCTCATAGGTCCCGGCTCTTGGCTTGTGGCCGAAATTCTATATCCTGTTCTGTTCTCTCAGAATTTTCTAGTCTCGCGCAGAAGATACGCAGATGTTTGCAAAATGGGAAAGGTCACTATTAGTTATTATTTTTTACGAAAGGCTCACTGGTGATCTGAAAGAAAGGAGTGTATCATGCTCAATGTGTTTGAAAAAGAGGGAGATGATTCAGGTTTAAAACAGGACCGCTATATGAGTGAACGACCAATGTAGTAAATGTGCCTCACTGTCGAACTTCTCAGTTCCAGAGGTCCTTTAATCCTCTCACCACTGGACTGTGGAACAGCCTCCCTACTGAGGATGTCGTGCGGTTGGAACTTCTTCTTCAGAAGTTCAAGCGAAGATGCAACGCATTACTACCCTAATGCTATTGTCCTTGCATTTTAATACATTTTTATCTATTTGTTAATTTATTTTTTTCATTTTAATAAGTGAGATCTCTTCTTTCTGTATTTCCCTTTACCTTCTCTTACTTCTTCCTAATGAACACCTTAATATTCTTTGCAAGCTTCAATTTCAAGTCGGTGGCCCATTTTGGGGCTTGTTCCATATGAATAGGGAATAATAATAATAATAATAATAATAATAATAATAATAATAATAATAATAATAATAATAATAATGACTTTTGAATGAGCACCATATTCTTTAGAAGCTTGAATCAAGTCAATGGGGGCTTGTTCCATATAAATAATAATAATAATAATAATAATAATAATAATAATAATAATAATAATAATAATAATAATGACTTTTGAATGAACACAATATTCTTTGGAAGCTTGAATTTCTAGTCAGCGGCCCCTTTCGTGGGCTTGTTCCATATGAATAGGGTTCATCCTCTGAATAATAATAATAATAATAATAATAATAATAATAATAATAATAATAATAATAAATCTTTCGAACGACCTGAAACAAAAGCGTTATTAGTGGAAAGACAGGCACAGGGATTAGCAGCCAGATGAAACTGCCGCCAAAGCAAATGAGCGAGGGCGCCCGTGAGAAATTCCTGAAGGACCGTGCAGTGTATGATCTAGGCCAGATGCCTCCTTGCAGGTCTTCAAGGCTGCGGCAACCTCGTGGACCTTGTGAACAGAGACTCTAAGGGCGAGATGGGGGTCAGAAGGGGTCAGAGTAGGGGGTTCAGGAGCATTGTGGTCGCCGAGAGAAGGATTGGAGGCGAAGGAAGAGCCATTTTTGCTAAGGCATGAAGTTGCAGATTCATATCCACCCCGATGGAAACGGGAGGTTCATGGTGGTGATGCAGAAATTATTGGGAACGATTGCGAAATTGAAGAAAATCCTCTCTCTCTCTCTCTCTCTCTCTCTCTCTCTCTCTCTCTCTCTCTCTCTCTCTCTCTCTCTCTCTCCAGAGACACACACACACACACACACACACACACACACACACACACATATATATATATATATATATATATATATATATATATATATATATATATATATATATATATATATATATATATATATATATATATATATATATATATATATATATATATATATATATATATATATCTTCAAAATTCTTTTCTTACGATATTTTCGTAAATTCTCTCTCTCTCTCTCTCTCTCTCTCTCTCTCTCTCTCTCTCTCTCTCTCTCTCAGAGAGAATTTGCAAATTCTTTTATCATTTTATATTTATATAATATAATATATATATATATATATATATATATATATATATATATATATATTTCACAAATTCTTTTATATATTTATATAAATTCTCTCTCTCTCTCTCTCTCTCTCTATCTCTCTCTCTCTCTCTATATATATCTATATATATATATATATATATATATATATATATATATATATTTTTTATCACATAAATTCTTTTTTGTACTATTTTGTAAATTCTTTCTCTCTCTCTCTCTCTCTCTCTCTCTCTCTCTCTCTCTCTCTCTGAGAAAAAAATAAACAAAGGAACGTCAGTTTCCAGCACCTGAGTGTTATTTTCTCTTAATTTTTAGGACTATGACTGACCTCACGTATTATCCAAGACAAAACTTTTCATTCGGTTATTTAAGATGTTGATAACCGAGAATATATAATATATACTTTGTGCAATGTTATAGCAGTTTGTTTGCCGTTAGAAATCTTTGTGCTGTAAATACTCTTTAGGGCTTAATAGAGTTTCTTTCTGTTATTAACTTTAACTACTGGGGAATGCACTCATATTGACAGGACGTTTGCCTTGCATTTTCGGCCGTTAATCAAAGTTCATTGACGTTCTAATAGTGTCTGGATGAATAGATAAGTGAAATAGGAAATACCGCAGCTTCCTGAACCTTTTGAGATCACTTTTTGTCATTATTATTATTATTATTATTATTATTATTATTATTATTATTATTATTATTATTATTATTTATTAAGAGCTTGATGGTGCACGCTACGCTGCGCTGGAACCCGGCGCTGCCCGTCATGTCGCCACTACCCTCCCGAAACCCCCACCTACCCCGTCCCCACCCGGGGCGGACAGACAAGAAAGATCCACTAGGATTTTTTATTATTATTATTATTATTATTATTATTATTATTATTATTATTATTATTATTATTCTGTTCACGCAATTATTACACTCCCGTTCTGATTTCCCCCGTAGGGGGGTTAGTGCTGTCAGTGCACCTCACTGGGTGCACTGTAGGCAGTACTTAAGGGTCTTTGCAGCGTCCCTTCGGCCCCTAGCTGCCAACCCCCTTTCATTCCTTTTACTGTAACTCCGTTCCTATTTTCTTTCTCCAGTCTTCCTTTCCACCCTCTCCTAACAGTTGTTTCATAGTGCAACTGCTTTGAGGTTTTCCTCCTGTTACACCTTTCAAACCTTTCTACTCTCAATTTCCGTTTCAGCACGGAATGACCTCAAAGGTCCCAGCACTTGGCCTTAGGCCTAAATTTTGTATTCCATTCCCTTTCTGATTTCCGTTTGCTATTTGTTTTTTTTTTTCTCTATATTGAAAAAGAACGCAAAATTATCTTTAAGAAAAGCAGACACGTTCTTCGCCGGAACTCAGGACGAGAAATAAGAATTGAGAGAGTTTGTGCAAAGGAAGTTTCTATATATATATTTTGTAATTCCTTTTTTTTTTTAATATGTGTTTTTCTTGATTGTTTTCTGCCGTCTGAATTCATTTGCTTGCTTGAGCAATACTCAATACTGTGTGACGCTGTCTGAATCCCAGCTGGCATTGCATGTGGCCATTTTTGGAACTGCAGAGACATGCCAATGGACCTTAGCTGTCTTGCCGTATTTAAATTATGGCTTAGGCTCGATTGAGTATAAACATGTATGTGTGTGTATGTATGTGTGTGTATATATATATATATATATATATATATATATATATATATATATATATATATATATATATATATATATATATATATATTTATATTTAAAACATTAAGCCGTATCCCTTAATAGGGGGTGGCTCTGAAAGTCACAGACAATCACATTCAATTCATCCACATTTCAAAGGATGAATTGTGGATAAGCCCCTGTGCTTAATACATTTACACAGAAGGCTCATCAGCAGAGCGTCAAACCCCGCAACTGAGCTATTCTCCTCAGTCTTAGAGATATTCTTGGTGTTTTTTCTTTTCCATTTCCTCCTCCTCCTCCTCCTCCTCCTCCTCCTCCTCCTCCTCCTTTTTTATTATCGTCAGTGACACCACTATGATAGATGTATTGTAGAGGTAGGATTTAAGTGCCTCTACGCCTGGGTTGGTTGGCGGTAGTTGGTGTGAATTCACTCTCTCTCTCTCTCTCTCTCTCTCTCTCTCTCTCTCTCTCTCTCTCTCTCTCTCTCTCATTGTGTCTTCAGTCATAGTATTCAAGTGATGTTATTCCTTTCTCTGTCTGTCTGTCTCTCTCTGTGTCTTGAATCATAGTATTCTAATGATGTTATTCATCTCTCTATGTTGATTATCTCTTGTATCTCCTGGATGAGGAACTGTACTATTTCTCATTCTCTGGAGATTCTAAAGGTTAGCTACTCTGTCTGGCCCCTCTAGAGAAGAAACAAAAGCATTAATTAGAATATATGGCGTGTTTCGTCCTGTTTAGCCCCTGTGAAAGAACGCCTCTGAGATTCTTCAGCTGCTGTGTCCTGAGGTCATCTTTTTGTCAGTAAGGAACAGTCAAGATATATATATATATATATATATTATATATATATATATATATATATATATATATATATATATATATATATATATATATATATATTTATATTTATATATATATATATATATATATATATATATATTATATTTATATTTATATTTATATTTATATATATATATATATATATATATATATATATATATATATATATATGTATACAGTTTTTCTTCTTTTAACGTGCTTTTTAGCATTTGTATGGGGTAAGCATGACGCCTTCTTTTGAAGGACCTTGGTTTGGCTTTTGGGGTAGACTTCTGTAGTCTCGATCGGCTGCCCTGCCTGTCATCGCTTATATATATATATATATATATATATATATATATATATATATATATATATATATATATATATATATATATATATATATATATATATGCTTGTGTGTGTTTGTGTATAGGCTATTGAATGTATGCAAAAATAAGCTTATTACTTATAAGAGTTAAATTGTACATTTTAAATAGTCTTTGACATTTGGAAAGTAAACCATTTGATATTGGAATTGAGACCACTACTACGTAACTCGTATCTCTTCAACGCGAGAGATAAATACAGTTGCAAAGCCTCCTCACTGCGTTCTTGGAAGTTGACAGCTGAACGGCACCCTCACAGTAGCATGAGTCCTGAAATGGAGAAACAAATCCACAGTCGTACTAAGAAATCACACGAATATGTGTTAAAAATAGACGAGAGTACTTGGAAAATTGTCGTTTCTTTTCAAGCTTTTCCTGTGGCGTCAGCTAATAAAAATCCACAGTTATGTGTGGGTACGTATATTTAAAAATAAATCTGTACTGAGAGCTTTCGGGAATCTGTTCGATTCCCACTTTCAATCTCTTGAAAAGGGGAATAGAACAGATTCCCAAGAGCTCTCTGTACAGATTTATCTCTAAATATACGTACCCATACATAACTGTGGATTTGTTTCTCCATTATTAATATTAAAATGATGTCATATAAAATCCCAATCGATGTCATCCTTCCACCTCCGTTTCGAATGTGGAAACACTTGGAATCGCAGGTATGTCCGTCTTCTTCTTCTTCGTTCCTTCAACCCTGAGACCTTGGGGTCAATAAAGGTCACTTCACCTGTGAGTAATAATAGTGTGGGAGGTCCTCCTTCCACCCAGGCCAGGGTCAGAAGAGCTCAGGGGGTCATTTGGGAGCGGTCAGGACCTAAATCTAACCTCCCTGGGACCTACCAACGTAGTTACGAATCCACCGCCGCTCTATGTGCGTCTTTTTGTATGTGCTAGGTAATGAACTGTCTTTTTCTCCCGCATTTTTCTCTCTCCAGGACAATGAACACAATGCCATGGGAATGGGAATAAGACAAAACAGCAGCAGTACAATGCGCAGGAAATCATGAAATGACAGAATATAATAATCATGCAGCGCTTCCGGTTATAACCACTGAATTCCTGTTTCAGGCATTGGATACAATTCTTGCATGAATTGTCAAGCACACAATAACTTTGTTTGCGAAGGGAAGTGGATAATATCTCACGGTGAGGACCTGCAAAGGGTGATGCCCTTGGAGGACTGGCGAGAGTAGGAGAGCGCCGTTCGTTGAACCTCACCTTAGCACCGAAGTCAAATTTGCATGATTCAAGCTGCTTTAATAATCCCGAATTTCAAGTCGGAATATATTTCCATGTCCTTGGCGTTATTATATATTTCGTGGGTTTATATATCGGGACACGCATGAACTACAAGAATATAGAAGGATTAAAGGTACTCTCACAGATTTTTGAGATTGAAATACGAGAGTTCGTGAGCTGATCGAGAAGGTTGTGCGGTAGAAATAAAGAGATCTTTCCACATTCGTGAACGCTTCCCGACGCGGAGCCCGAGGCATGTCATGTATTAATGGAAAAACCGGCCGCTTAAGCTACCATTAAATTTGAAGCCGCAGAATTCCGGCCTTCTTTTCACTCGTCCTCCTTGACCGGATGTGCTGCCCACCTTGTCTTCCTCAGGCTTAGAATAGATAAGGGCATCCGGATGTCCAGCCCACCTTGTCTTCCTCAGGCTCAGAATAGATAAGGGCATCCGGATGTCCAGCCCACCTTGTCTTCCTCAGGCTCAGAATAGATAAGGGCATCCGGATGTCCAGCCCAACTTGTCTTCCTCAGGCTCAGAATAGATAAGGGCATCCGGATGTCCAGCCCAACTTGTCTTCCTCAGGCTCAGAATAGATAAGGGCATCCGGATGTCCAGCCCAACTTGTCTTCCTCAGGCTCAGAATAGATAAGGGCATCCGGATGTCCAGCCCACCTTGTCTTTTTCGGGCTGAGCATAGATAAGAAGGGCATGTGGATGCCTTATCTTCCTTAGGCTCAGCATGTATAAGAAGGGCATCCGGATGCCCAGCCCACCTTGTCTTCCTCAGGCTTAGCATACATAAGAAGGGCATCAGGATATCTAGCCCACCTTGTCTTCCTCAGGCTCAGAATAGATAAGGGCATTCAGATGTCCAGCCCACCTTGTCTTCCTTGGGCTTAGCATAGATAAGGGCATCCAGATGCCTTATCTTCCTCAGGCTCAGCATAGATAAGGGCATCCACCTTGTTTTCCTCAGGCTTAGTACAGATAAAAATGGCATCTGGATGCCCAGCCGACTTTTTCTTTCCTTAGCGGGCTTGCCCAGCCCACCTTGTCTTCCTCATGAAAATCTGGATGCCCAGCCCACCTTCCCTCATCTTCCATCCAGGCTTACCAGCCTTGTGCTCCTCAGGCGTCTAGGAAGGGCCCAGCCCACCTTGTCTTCCTCAGGCTTAGCATAGATAAGAAGGGCATCTGGTTGTGCAGCCCACATAGTCTTCCCCAGGCTTGGCTTAGATAAAGACATCCAGATGCCCATTGTCTTCCATCCAGATGCCCAGCCAGCCTTGTGCTCCTCAGGCTTAGCATAGATAAGAAGGGCATCTGGATGTCCAGCCCACCTTGTCTTCCTCAGGCTCAGCATAGATAAGGGGTTCCAGGTGCCCAGCCCACCTTGTCTTCCTCAGGCTTAGCATAGCAGCCCACATAGTCTTCCCCAGGCTTGGCTTAGATAAAGACATCCAGATGCCCAGCCTACCTTGTCTTCCTCAGGCTTAGCATAGTTAAGGGCATCCAGATGTCCAGCCCCCCTTGTCTTCCTCAGGGTTAGCATAGATAAGAAAGGGAACCTGGATGTCCAGCCCACCTTGTATTCCTCGGGCTTAGTGTAGATAAGGGCATCTGGATGTCCAGCCCACCTTGTCTTCCTCAGACTTAGCATAGATAAGAAGGGCATCCAGTTGCCCAGCCCATCTTGTCTTCCTCAGTCTTAGCATAGATAAGCAGGGCATCCGGATATCCAACCCAAGAGCCGCAAAAGAGGCTAGTGATTCAGATACTGGAAGGAAAATCAAAGACTGTTTAGTTGCTCTCAGATCTAGGCTAACCCTCTGTGATGTGTTTGTCATTGGTCACTAAATGTGTCAAGTGCCATCCTGAATGATTACTGCTCAGGGATATCTTTCTAAAATGACATCACAATAGTTAGATAATAATAATAGCGGTACACTACCGGCATTACTTAAGGCTCTTTGCAGCCTCCCTTTGGTCCCTAACTGCAGCCCTTTTCATTCCTTTCACTGTACCTCCGTTCATATTCATTTCTCCATCTTACTTTCCGTCTTCTTCCAAGAGTTTTTTCATAGTGCAACTACGAGGTTTTCCTCCTGTTACACTTTTTAAACCTCTTACTCTCAATTTTCCTTTCAGCGCTGAATAAGTTTATAGGTCCCAGCGCTTGGCCTTCGCCTAAATTGTATATACTATCTATCCAATAATAATAATATTAATAGTAATAATTATTATAATAATTAGAGTCCGGTGAACAGCAGAGGAATTGGAAGATACAAACTTACCTGGATAAGAATTACTGAAACGGGACGCTGGAGATGAGTGGAGATTTATGGAAGGTAAAGCACAGGAAAGATATGAGCGGCGGAATGGCAGAAAGGCCCTTTGCGTCGCACGTGTTGGAGGCGTTGAATAATAATAATAATAATAATAATAATAATAATAATAATAATAATAATAATAATAAATGCTCCTAATAGCATGGGTCTTGAGATGGAGAAACAAATACACTGTTATGTAGAGGTACGGATATTTAAAAATAAATCTCTACAGATTTATTGTTGAATACCCATTCATAACTGTGGATTTGTCTCTTCAAGAAGAAGAAGAACAACAACAACAACAACAGCAGCATCAATAACAACAACAACCCAACTGTGGATTTGTTTCTTCAATAATAATAATAAAGAAGAAGAAGGAGAAGAAGAAACGTTATTCCCCATTGGTGCCCACCAGTATTAACAAACATTTAATGGCATTCAACATTGTTGCCATGCAAGAATAGTTTGATTAATTCTCAGAGACACTTTCTCCCTTACACTGGCTCCCGTAGGGGTTTAATGTCGTCAGTGTTCCTCATGCGGTGCACTCTAGGGATTACTTAAGGTCCTTTGCATCGTCCCTTCGGCCCCTAGCTGCAACCCCTTTCATTCCTTTCACTGTTCATATCCTCTTTCTTCCATCTTCCTTTCCACCATCTACAATTGATTCATAGTGCAACTGCTTTGAGGTTTTCTTCCTGCTACACCTTTCAAACCTTCTTACTGTCAGTTTCCGCTTCAGGGCTGAATGACCTCATAGGTCCCAGAGCTTGGCCTTTGACCTAAATTCCATGTTCTGTTCTGTTCTCTGCCCCTCATACTGGCACGTGACCAGTGAGGAAGCGTGACTGCACATACTGCAATGGAAGGCGTGCCATCCACAGTAGGAATTCTCCTTTACATTTTGGTATAAACTAACTGAAAGTTTGATTTGAAAGCAATGTTGATCACGTTTTTACGTATCAGAAATGTGAAAAGAAATGTGAGTGCAGTGAGATCACGTTACAGCATTATTTATTTATTTTTTTTTAACATTCTAAAACATTATGATTTACGATCACCAAATCCAAATTTTGAAGCAGCAATGAGTTACAGATGAAGCTCAGGTGACAAAGCAGCAATGAGTTACAGGTGACTATAAGACAGATAGATATATTGGGACCCGTCAAATTGAAAAGGACATTAGGTAATGGCCCGTGCGTCGGCATATTTTCGTCGGTGCCCATTACTTACATGTTGATGAGCGCAAGATCATTCGATGAGGTCCATTACGTGGAAAGCTTTCCATTTGCAATGCCATTGTTTGAGGGGTCTTCAGTGTCGGCGTGCTTGTGCGCACACACGCTCGTTCAGAATGCTATTTGCCGAGAATATTTTTTTTTAATGGTGCTAGAAGATTTTCTTAATAGCTGAGCCTTTGCTTAGATCAGTGGTTGCAGGAGTCTAGTGTATGGGGACAGAAGGTTCTCTGTTACACAGGGGAAATGCTGTTTAAGATTTTTTTTTAATAAAGTCACTAGATTGTTGGAAACGACGGATGAAAAATGGCTCAGGACAAAATATGCCAAGGACGGAGAATATGAGAAATGTGCTGAATTCAGCAAAAGAGTCACAAGATCAGCGTAGAAAAGTACTTGCATTGAGAAGCGTTTTGGTTAAGAACAAAATGATTGTTTAAAATGTAGTCCTCGTAGCGGGGTACCGCACTATAGGCATTACCTAAGGGTCTTTGCAGCGCCCCTTCGGCCCCAAGCTGCAACCTCCTTCATTCCTTTTGCTGTACCTCTGTTCATATTCTATTTCTTCCTTCTGACTCCCCATCCGCTCCTAATAATTGATTCCATGTGCAACTGCGAGGTTTTCCTCCTGTTACACCTTCCAGACCTTCTCACTATCAATATCCTTTTCACCGTTGAATGACCTTATAGGTTCCAGTGCTTGGCCTTGGATCCTACATTTTATATTATATTCTACTCTTTAAAATGTAGTTGCAGAACCAAAAAGATTATCCGTTTATATTATGCAAGAGAAAGAGAAAGGTAGGAGGCTACAGAATAAATGAGAAGACTGCAAGACCAATAAGGAAATGGATCTCAGAACAAAAGATGCATAAAGAGAAACACTGTCTAAAAAGAATGAAGTCCTGTAATGGCTGAATGAGTCATTTTGAAATATTGAAAGTGAAGAATAAATGTGAATAACTTTGAGGGTAAAAGAAAAGATCAGCATGCAAGAGTGAAAGAGAATATCGCCTATTGTGAGGGATTGTGGAAGTGGCTTGAAGATGCAGTTAGAGTAATTAAAAGGTTAACGAATGGAAAAACACCGTGAATTAATGGAATTGTTAATGAGCTGTTATGGTGCGGTAGTGAAAGAATAATTGTGAGTAGCTGATTAGGGTGTGTAAGGTGAGTCTTAAGTAGAGAAAGGTTCCAAGGGAATAAGTGGTAGGGGCTACAAGTGACCTTAAAAATATTATTTTACAAAGGGATTGTTGTGGATTTAGACAAAGAAGGGTATTTATGAATTAGATATTCTTGCGAAATAGTTGTGTCGGAAGTTTGAAAATAACTGAAGACCTTCTGTGGTGCCTGTACCCAGAACCTGCTTATGACAGAATTCACAGAGATTTTACCCAGAGGGTGTTGAGGACATACGATGTAAAAGCAAACAGGTTTTATGATTCAAGCAATGCTTCTGTTGCAAAACTTGTATTGGAGAGTGACTCCGTTTGCAGTGAAAGATGGTTTTCTAAAAGTAGCATTTTAAAATGACTGATGTTTATATTGTTGGAGCTATTTGAGGAATCAGAGAAAGGACAGAATATGTAAACGCGAAGCTGTGGGATGGGGAAAGGGACAAGAACGCATTGTGAAGTGATTGATGTTTGCAGATGACGATGTTGATTGGTGATGGTGAGGAAAACCACAAAAGCTAGTGAATTAGTGTTAGGTTGTTTGTAAGAGATGTTTGAAAGTGAGTCTGGCTAAGAGGAGGGTTTCAGCATAAATGTGAAGGATGATGATAGGGTGATTGTATGGAAACAAACTTCTATGAAGTAGAGAGTGAATGCTGATTGCAAAGATAAGTAGAAGCTGTTGAGATGTCAGGGTTACGGAGGTATTGAAATTTGCGAGTGTCGGAATTCTTAAAGGTGAAAATCTTGAAAAAATAAAGATTCCAGAAATTACTTTCATTAAAAGTATCGAAATGACATAGTAGTGTAAGGAGTATATGAGCAGTGTTTAGGGAATGCTTATGGGTACAGGACGGGAAGAAGAGGGATTAAAAGTCTGTTAAGTGTTGGGATGGTGAAATGAGATGTGCAGTGAAAAGATTGCTTTAGGTTATACTGTATGATGGAGGAGAAGTTCGTGTAAAAATATGCAAGATGATGGACTTGGTAGTCAAATGAGAGAGACAGAAAGATGACAGAGTAGCTGTTTGATGATATTTTGAGTGTGGAGGAAATAATAGATGCGGGGCGGATGATGATGATGAATATGAGGTCATTCAGCGCTGAAACGGAAATATACAGTAAAAAGGTTTGAAAGGTGTAACAGGAGGAAAACCCCATAGCAGTTGCACTATGAATCTACTGTTAGGAGAGGGTGGAAAGTCAGATGGAAGAAAGAGAATATGAAAGGAGGTACAGTAAAAGGAATGAAAGGGGTTGCTAGTTAGGGGCCGAAGACACGCTGCAAAGAACCTTAAGTCATGCCTACAGTGTACTGCATGAGGTGCACTGACGGCACCCCTCCCTATGGGGAAGAGGAGTTAAAGGGTCAGTGTAAGTTTGAAGATGGTTGGAGGAATGGAAAACTTTAAGGGATTGATGGCATTGCAAGCAAGGTGCTGCTGCAGTTGATGGAAGTGTCATCGAGTATCTTTGGTTTGTAAGCTAAGTCTAAATAAGGGAAAGGTTTCAAGGGACCGTTGTTAATATGTATAAAGATGAAAGTGGTAGAGTAGAGATAACTGTAAGAATTACAGGAGTATAACTTGACTCGTTAAAACTGGGAAGACATTTAGTGGGATTTTAATTGAAAAAGGACGACAAACGGCTGTAGGTTTGATAGGGAAGACCAAAGTCTATGGGGGAACACCGCTTTGGGCCTAGACAAGAACTTTGCTGTGTGGGTTAAGTGTTTGTTATTAGGGAGTTACGTGAGAAGTTTGAGAGTGAAGGAGAAAGATGTACATGGCGTGGCTATAGAAAACAAGTAAAATATGAGCCGAAGTTTCTTAGGCGCAATCAGGTTTTCTGTACAGCGTATAATGCTGCACAAAACCCTCAGCCGCGGCCCATAGAACTTTCAGCCACAGCCCGGTGGTCGCCTATAGTGGTGCCAGATGCACGATCATGGCTAACTTTAACCTTAAATAAAATAAAAACTACTGAGGCTAGAGGGCTGCAATTTGGTATGTTTGATGATTGGAAGGTGGATTGATCAACATACCAATTTGCAGCCCTCTAGCCTCAGTAGTTTTTAAGATCTGAGGGGGACGGACAGACAAATAGCCATCTCAGTAGTTTTCTTTTACAGAAAACTAACACATAAGACAGACCTAGTAGAGATTCACTCCAGAGGGTTTTAAGGATGTATGACATAGAGGAGAATTTGCTGAGAGGAATAAAAAGTTTTTGTAATGGAAGTGGAGCGTGTTAAACCATGTACACTCGAGAGAATGACAGGTTTGGTATGAAAGTGGGCTGATGCAACGGTTATTTATATCGGTCTGGTTACTTATTAACTCTATGGAAAAAAGACAAATCATTGTCATAGTATAACTTAGAGGTTTTCCTCTTGTTTCACCTTTCGAACCTTTTTACTGTCAATTTCCCTTTCGGCGCTGAATGACCTCATAGGTCTGAGCACTTGGCCTTTGGCCTAAAAATCTATATTCCATTTGCCGGTCGTTGACTTGCCTTCAACCTGTTTATGATAGGTTTCTGACATGTGTTGATGATAATTAAGTGTATGAAGCAGCAAAAATTTATGGAAGCTTTCTGTTCGTAAGTTCACTGCTGTTTCAGCAGTTAACTTATGAATGCGGCAGTGACGTTTTCTCGCCTTATTATTATTATTATTATTATTATTATTATTATGTATAAGGTCCACAATAATATATCAATGGTAGAATGTGAGACTTTATATACCATCAATATATTATTGTGGACCTTATGCAAAATTATTCCTGTTCTCGACATTGAGAGTTCTGCTCATTATTATTATTATTATTATTATTATTATTATTATTATTCAGAAAATGAACCCCATTCATATGGAACAAGCCCACCAAAGGGGCCATGGACTTGAAATTCAAGCTTCCAAAGAATATGAAGGTGTTCATTAGGAAGAAGTAAGAGGAGGTAAAGGAAAAACAGAAAAAAGAGATGTCGCTTATGAACAAAGAAAAAATAAACTAATAAACAGATAAAAATGTATCAAAATGCAAGGAGAATAGTACTAGGGTAGTAATCCATTGCAGGAGGCCCCTGTTTAATATTTCTAACCGTGTTAATTGCGTTGAGGGAGGAGGTATTAATGAATATAAATTCTCTACGGTGGAAAGGACAAGAAAATTCATCCTTGCCTGTGTGCGTATATGTGTGTGTGTGTGTATGCAAGTGTTTCGTCAGCCTGTCACTTGGGAACTCTGTAGTATCTCAGGCCTGTATTTCTTAGCAGCCTTGCCCTCTTATTTAGTCGTTTGAATGACGGTCATGTGTGCGGGTTGTGTGTTTCTGCACGTATGCGTCCCTCGGAAGCGTTTGTGTATGCACTGAGGCGCCGAGTTGTAAATTATGTTCCCCGTTACTTATGGAAATCTCGGTGAATGAAAGTTGTCAAGAAGACGTTGCGGTCGGCGCAATAACCTCCTTACGAAAATAAATCCGAACGGCAGAAAATGTCCGAGGTGGGTTGGGGCCCCGAGAGGGTACTATCATCTATGTTTACGTGGTGAGGGTTTGGAAGTGGTGGTTGGGGAACGGGGTATGGACAGGGAAGGGGTTACGGTTGTAGATTATGGTGGTGGGGGGAGGGGAGGGGAGGGGAATGTAGGTGGCCGGACAGCAAACGACCTTCTGGCGTCACATCAATCGACCTTGGGATTCTTCAACACCTCATTCTCTCTTTCTCTCGAGCTCTCTAACGCGGGATGCCCGTCCCTTATCCTAGCACCCTTGCCCCCAGCCATTACCCCATCCCTTACCCAAGGTTGCCCGTACCCACATGCCTACGTCATCTTCCCTCTTCCCTTTCGCCATCATTAAATAAGATTTTTTTTATATATTTTTTTATAGTTGATTTGACGTGAAATTACTGCTTATGTTTTCGTTTTCGGTACATCTTTATTCCCGAGTCGCTTCGTATCGTGTCTCTCTTCGCCTGTGTTTATAAGTTATATTTGGATTTTCGCCTTGTTTTATAGGAATTATTGTTCGTTTGCATTCATTTATCCTCTTTTATTCTTTCTTCATCTAACATACATTGTTTCATCGCAACCTTGGGAGGGAATCACACCATCTCTCCTTGACTGTTTCGTCAACTCGTTCTGATTGCTGTTTCATGTATCCATTGCATCCCTTTTTAAATATATATATATATATATATATATATATATATATATATATATATATATATATATATATATATATATATATATATATATATATATTTATAAAAGAGATTTTATATAAATACACACACACACACACACACACACACGTTTTTACCTTTAAGCAGAGGTGGCGCCCGGAAGGTGGAACCTGCTGGTTCTCACCAAACCCATAGGTGTGATGTTGGTGTACCACGCTCATTTTGTTACCTCAGCTGATGCTGGTACCTATTCAAAGCCGAGTTGATAGAACCACGGACTTTGTGAATGCGAACATAGGACTCGATTCTTCATTAGAGAGGTGACTCCAAAAGGCGTTACGTTTCTACTCCATATATAATTTTTTGGGGTAAGAATCCTTGCCTCATTTAAGTTTTGGGCGGTAAGAATCCTTTCCTTATTTAATTTTTGGGGTAAGAATCCTTGCCTCATTTAATTTTTTTTTTTTGGGGGGGGGAAGAAACCTTGCCTCATTTAATATTTTGGGGTAAGAATCCTTACCTCATTTAATTTTGGGGGTAAGAATCCTTGCCTCATTTAATTTGTGGGGGGTAAGAATCCGTGCCCCATTTAATTTTTGGGGTAGGAATCCTTGCTTCAATATTTCGGGGGTAAGAATCCTTGTTTCATGCCCTTCTGGACCCCCATCTACAACCTACAAGTCACTACTGGATTCATAGTTTACTGCATTGGTCATTAGAGGTACATGAGATTTAAATAAAACAAGCCTCTACCACATTGCCCGTGCCCAGAAATCTATGCGAGTCATTGTTTTTCACCAGTGAACCATTTTCCCTACAGGTACATGGCTCCTGAGAAAGAATAATATTACTCACGTTAATGACTGAATCAGTGAATAAATCTCCAGAACATAACTACTTCATATACCTCAGTAAAGGGTTACTGAACACACTCAAGCAATGCTTCTCTGATCACATCAGTCTTGCATGCACTGTAGCCTAGCCCTAAGAAAGGGCTCCTGACCACCCATTGGAAAAATTAATTTCACTCTTTTGTGAAGTAAATGCCTCTTGATTATAAGCTTTGAAGTTCCCATGGCTACAAAATGTTCTGTTTGGGTCATTTGGAGGCCTTTTTTGGATTCTGACCCGAGGGCCAGACGAAACATACAAAAGCTGATGTCTTCCGAGCTGTTCAGCATAGCAGAGGGATTCGTCTTTTCATAATGGGGGATTATTTTATTTACAACAAGCACACTTGTATTGAAGCGCGTATTTCTCAAATCAATACTAATATTAGAATATTAAAAATGATACTCTCAGTGTCTTAACATTTTGCTGTTTTTTCAACAGTTTCAAGATTACTGTCAGTCATCACCGAAACTTGACATTTTCATCTTCCAGATGTTTCAGAAACCCACCGGAGTAAGTGAATCTTGCTACTGTGTCAAGCAAATCTACAATGTAAAGGGTTAGAATGGGTCCACATGGCCACCGGAGCTCTGTGTGATCTACTTTCTGTCAAAGACATCAATCCAAATGTTTAAAATTTGTCCCTAGAACAGTAACAGGCACAGCCAAATGGGTTGAATAAAGAAGGCACTGTTGAGTCTTTGCCGTTAAGTGCAGATTTGAGAGGAGCTCACCATTTATGTTCCCGAGCCGTACTTGAAAAGGTTTGTTTTATAGAAGCACTGTGTTCATTTTCATCTGTGTCATATACTCTTCGAATCATGGCTGTAATTGTTCCATGTATCAGGGTCTATTCCTACTCCAAAGATGGTAAGCTTCCTGTTTCTCCAAAGAAGCATAAACTGGGCTGAAGCTTTAATAAGTAGTTCAACAACATGGAATGCATCTGCTTACCAATTATGTTGACTAAGCTCTTAGTAAAAAAACAACAGGTTCAACTTCCTTATACACTGACTGATTTTTCATAAAAGATCGTTCAGAATGTCTTTGTAGTCTTCATATGATTGTATATATATATTTTATAAGGTATGAAACATTAGGCACATCCTCCTCAATTTTAATGATTCAAGAGCTAATGGGGCGTGATCAGAATTCCTAATTGGATGATCAGCCATGCTGCTTAAGACACCAAGGAAATAATTGAATACTAATTTCAAGCAATTACCAAACTAGTTTGTGACGTTAATTATGATTCGCTCGCAGCTATATTCAGCAGCAAAGTCAAAAGTTTCTAGGCCATATACAGCAGTAAGAGCTGAAACCAAGAGAAACACAAAACAGTCCCTTATATTATTTTCCTATATCTTAGTCATGACTTTGATAAGACGGTAAAAATCAGTATAATTTATACTTGAATTGAATTAGAACACAAATAAAACTTCCCATGCCTGCCACAAACACTTAGAACCGAATCTTATGGCACCCACATTTATAACAGGAGCTATGAGATGGATTGGTGAGAATGACTGGAGGAAGAATGTCTGCAGCTCAGTTGCTGCAGAGAACCGGAAATAGAAAGGAGTGGCGAGCCATGATTGCCGACGTCCTTGGGGATATGGCACCTGGGTGATGATGATGATGAGAAGAAGGGTACACATGATAATACGGCCACCCTCAACCCGCTTGCCTTACAAATAGCATCATGTTTCAGTAGTATGGGTTTTGAAGCATGCAGTGAGGGCTGAGAGAAACCAGAACCTTGAGTTTATTGCCACAGTAAGAATATACTGCCAGTATTGATTGCTTGTCCTGACAGAAACCAACGTAAAACTGAATATTTATTAAGATATCCAGTTATTAAAGATGTCTGGGCAGTATGTGGAAGTATTTCCACCATTCCTGATTAGTTAAGCAACAACCGACTCAGTACAATTGGCTGTTTGCAAGCAAATAGGGGAGTATAAAGATTGACTGGTTCATTTATGTAAAATTACGTTGCAAGAAATATAGTCATATATCTCTACATCTCTACATGCTTTAAAGGTACTTCACGTCCTTCATTTTTCATAAATAAATATATGGAACCAATAAATTTGGTAGAACTGGGAATAAGTTTAATTTTTTGAAGATGATTACCAGCTTCCTCAAAACAGCGGAGAAACACCATTGATTTATATACGTCATCTTAGGAGAGAGGATAATCTCCCATTTTTACTAGCATACAGAGATGAACAATTTCTCAAGTTCCCAGAGCTGGGGCACTTAACCAGTAAGTCAGGGAGACCAAACATTATTATTAAGAAAATAGTCGCCAATCCTTAGATGGTGACGGCGAATGAGATTATTTCCAGAATTTTGTGGTTGCTACTAACCACAGTCTGAATGATTTGCAAGGCCTCTGTTTTCATTAAGATGTTGGAAATTTGATCCTAGATAACGAAAGAGTCATTTCTTACGTGGCATTGGTGCTGCTTCTCGCCAGGCTGTCAGCTCTTTCATTTCAAATGATTCAGTTGAAATATGCGCTCTGAAATATGTATTAAAAGTTCATTCCTTTTACTGTACCTCCATTCATATTCTCTTTCTTCCATCTAGCTGTCCACCCTCTCCTAACTATTTCATAGTGCATCTGCGTGGTTTTCCTCCTGTTACACCTTTGTAACCTTTTATTCTCAATTTCCCCTTCAGCTCTGAATGACTTCATAGGTCCCAAGGCTTGGCCTTTGGCCTAAACTCTATATTCCACTCCATACCACTAGTAACATAACTATAGTTTGTTCTGATATCTAGAATTTCCTTTATCAATTATCGATCATCTAGTGGCATGTTAAGTATTTTATGTCTCTGGCAATAACTTCTGATTAAAAGTGGCGAGAGACTCCACGGATTAAGAAAGAATTCACTTCGATTTAAAATTCAGTTGGGCATCTTCCCAGTATAAGCAATATTTAAATGACTAAAAAGCCTTGGGCTATGAAAACAATTTCCCAAGGGATATAAAAGCTTGCTGGGTTACACTGTGGTCCTGAGAACCCATGTCTCGAATTATCAGAAGAAATTTTCTGTTTTCAAGAATTCTGTCAGTATTAATCTTAACCTCGTGTCGAGACCCAGGTTACCGTATCAGTAGGATCAGTTACTTATTGACTGAAAATTTCGTGGGGTGTGATCCAAATGTAACACTGAGAACCTTTACCTAATTTAGTGGGAATAGTTCGTCATTTGTAATATTTTGTGGAGTAAGTAGAAGGGATAACGCCATCCCTTACATTATGCTACTAATAAGTGAATTATCTATTACAATAAAATCCGAGTAGATCTTTCATGTTTGTCCGCCCCGGGTGGGGGCGGGTAGGTTAAGGGATTGGGAGGGTAGGGGAGACATGACATATCCACCCTCCTGCTGCAAACCTGTTTGTCCACCCCGGGTTGGGGCGTGGTAGGTATGGGATTGGAAGGGTAGGGAAGACATGGCACATCCACCCTCCTCCTACAAACCTGTTTGACCGCCCCGGGTGGTGGCGGGGTTGGTAGGTGATTGGAAGGCTAGGGGAAACGTGACACATCCACTCTCCTCTTGCAAATTTATTTTTGTCTGACCAGGGTGGGCAGGCCGGGTTCCAGCGCAGGGGATCGGTTACTGGAATATTTTTTGAGTCGTCATTCCCATATTGGACTGAGAATACAGGCCTCATATTAGTACAAGTAATTCTCAGTGCCAATAGGTTATAGAGCATCATCCCTACGTTAAGATGAAAATCAGAAAATTTAAACCTGAAAAATATATTTGCTATCCGTTAAATTTCGGGTATCATTCCTATGTGGTGCTGAATATTCAGACTTCTTCATCTTAGGAGCAATTCCTGTGTGATAAAAGATTTTACGAAGCGCCGAGGATTTGAGCACCATGTTAGTAAAAACGGCATCACATGTGACTTAGACCATAAGAAATGATATCACATGTGGTTTAGAACCAAAGAAATTATATCACATGTAGGTTAGAACCTAAGAAATGATATCACATGTGGGTTTAGAACCTAATAAATGATATCACATGTGGGTTAGAACCTAAGAAATGATATCACATGTTGGTTAGAACCTAAGAAATGACATCACATGTGGGTCAGAACCTCAGTGTCACATTAACAACAGCAATTTTCGATGTATAAAAATATCCTGTGATTTCACACCAGCCTGGCGCCGGAACCTGTGCAATTTCTCATAATTGAACCTTTTTTTATGGGAGCATAATTATCATGGCGCTGAGAACCCAAGCTTCTTCTTAATCGGTCTTTAGCTCATTGATTATGTTATCCGGTTTTTGTGTAAGATTTTAAAACTTTTAGTATGCCTCGTTCTCAGTAATTATCTGTTGGGGATTTTTGACAGATATTACATCCGCTGAGCAACTGCTTACTTCCGAGGTAGAAGATATATATTAATAAATGAAATAATGTTTTAAGGGAAAATTATCTAATTTAGTGGTTGTAATAATCAAGGGAACTGGGACTCATTCGTAACTGGGTAGACTGGTCTGCGGCAGACCCGAGATCAAACGCCGGACATTCGAATGGGAGACTTTGTCCTAAACACACATACACACACGCATTATATATATCTATAATAATAAAATTGGAGAGGATCTGATCTTATTTGTCCTCCCCCTGGTGACAGTAGGGAAGACATGACACAGCCACCCACCCCCTGCAAACCTGTTTGTACTCCCCATGTGGGGGCGGGGTAGGTAGAGGATCGGGAGGGTAATGGAGACAGCAGCCCCGGGTTCCAGCGCGCACGCCAAGACGCTCGTGTGTATATATGTGTGTGTGTGTATGCGCGCGCCCATATGCCTTCGGAAAATAAACAAAAGAAAAAAATGTGAGATCGAACTTGATATGAGAGGGGAAAACACCACGCAAGAAAAACAGCGGAAGTCTGGGAAGGCACGACAATCGTTGTCAAGTCATTTGCCAAAAGTGATGGTGACATTCTCACGAACTCCAGGAGTGAGATCTAATCTTATCTCCTTGAACCATATTGGCACGGCATTGACAGGCAGACAGACAGGTAGGTAGGAAGGCCTCCTCTGACCTTTATTTGGTGTGACAATATTGTGCTGTGATCTGGCACCGGCTCAGGAAGTCCTCAGAAAAAAAAACTAGTAATGAGGAAAATTTTGAGGAGGTTAATGATTACCTTATCGTTTGTATCGAGTATGAAGTTTTGAAGACAGTTATTTTTTTTTTATTTTAGATGTTTGACTTAAAAAAAAGGGGAGAATGAAAAACCTTTGACTTTTTTTATTTCATATGGAAATTGGTATTGTTGATAGTTATTTTAATGTTAATTGAAATACGTTAGATTACTCGAAATGAAAAAGAAAAGTGATATGGATTACCGGTACCTGTATAATTTAGAATTTTAAGCGAACCCACTCTCTGGCGTTTCCCGTAGGGGGGTAGTGTCGTCAGTGTACCTCACGTGGTGCACTGTAAGCATTACTTAAGGGACTTTGCAGCGTCCCAGTGACCCCTTGCTGCAACCTGTTTCATTCCTTTTACTGTAACTCCGTTCTTATTCTCTTTCTTCCATATGACTTTCCACCCTCTCTAACAGTTGCTTCATAGTGCAACTGCGAGGTTTTCCTCCTCTTACACCTTTCAGACTTTCTTACTGTCAGTTTCCCTTTCAACGCTGAATGACCTCGTAGGTCCCAGCGCTTGGCCTTTGGCATAAATTCTATATTGTATTCTCCACGCTCTGGCGTCGGAGTCGGCGCAGTCGCGCGGAATAAACGATTCGGCGCGGGGAAGTAAAATAGTTTTAACATCATTGGGTACACTGTACCTTCCCTTACCTGTCCGCATTGCTTTGCAACCCAAGGACGGGAATGGTATTGCATACTGAAATGATTGGTAAGGCCAGCATCCAGTTACTAAAACTCCAGTGTGCCCTTGCTTCTTGTCAAAATGGAAATGAGTAGCAAGACAGTCCTCTTATACATCACATGAACAATTGCGAGGTTTTCCTCTTGTTACACCTTTCAAAACCTTCTGACTGTCAATTTCCGTTTCAGCGCCGAGTGACCTCATAGGGTCCAGCGGTTGGCCTGTGGCCTAAAGTCTATATTCTGTTCTATGTGAAATGAAAGGAGTCTGTCAGTAGATTATGAAACTGTCGTGATTTTCACTTCATGCTGTAAAACCGGGGTGGTTTCGGGTAAAGATACACGTGTTTGGGAACCTAACCTTTCGATAAATCAATAAAAGATCTGTGTTTATGCAGATGGCGGTTATAGCCTGTTCCCGATTTGGTGAAACTGGGTCAATTAGTCAGTGTGGAAATGTTGGATATTAATATATGTTCTCCGTAGGAGTTAGTGCCGTCAGTGCACCTCACGCGGTGCGCTGTAGGCATTACTTAAGCTTTCTTTGCAGCGTCCCTTCGGCCCAGAGCTGAAACCCCTTTCTTTCCTTTTACTGTACCTCCGTTCTTATTCTCTTTCTTCCATCTTGGTATCCACCGTCTCCTAACAATTGTTTGATAGTACAACTGCGAAGTTTTCCTCCTGTTACACCTTTCAAATCTTTCTACTCTCAATCTCCGTTTCAGCAGCGCTGCATGACCTCACAGGTCTTAGCGCTAGGCCTTTGGCCCAAATTGTACAGTCCTTTCCTGATTATATGTCGTGTAAAAGGAGATGGGTAGTGGCTTGTAGAACCCACTTGTTTCATTGTATTTAAAGACAACAACCTCAAGGTTTTAATAAAACACTTCCATTCGATGCACGCATCAGGTGACTTTGACAGGTGTGCTTCAGGTAAGCGATGGAGGTAGAAGTAATTTTATATGTGAAACAGTCAATTTTGGGCATTTAATTGATGTGTGGTTTTCATTTTTCAAGGTTTTCAAAAGATTTTTCTCAGCCATTAACGTGAATATTATCTCCTTTTTATCATCGCGTATTAACATGAATATCTCTTCTTGTCATCGCGTATTGACATGAATCTCTCTTCTTATCGTCGCGTATTGACATGAATCTCTCTTCTTATCATCGAGTATTGACATGAATCTCTCTTCTTAGCATTGTGTATTGACATGAATCTCTCTTCTTATCGTCGCGTATTGGCATGAATCTCTCTTCTTATCATCGAGTATTGACATGAGTCTCTCTTCTTAGCATTGTGTATTGACATGAATCTCTCTTCTTATCATCGCGTATTGACATGAATCTCTCTTCTTATCATCGAGTATTGACATGAATCTCTCTTCTTATCATCGCGTATTGACATGAATATCCCTTCTTATCATCGTGTATTGACATGAATATCTCTTTTTTATCATCGCCTATTAACATGAATATCACTCCTTATCATCGCGTATTGACATGAATCTCTCTTCTGATCATCGCGTATTGACATGAATCTCTCTTCTTATCATCGCCTATTAACATGAATCTCTCTTCTTATCATCGCGTATTGACATGAATATCTCTTCTTATCATCGCGTATTGACATGAATCTCTCTTCTTATCATCGCCTATTAACATGAATATCACTTCTTATCATCCAGTATTAACATGAATATCACTTCTTATCATCGAGTATTGACATGAATATCTCTCTTTTTTATCATCGCCTGTTAGCATGAATATAAGTTTTCATCATCGCTTACTAACATAAATATCTATTTTTATCATGGAGTATTATGAATATCTTTATATCATCGCATATTAACATGAATATCTTCTATTATCATCGTGTTAACTTGATTATTGCATTACTCATGTATACTTTTTGACAGCCCAATTCTATATCGTAACTTCCGTTGCATACAGAACATTTGTTGATGGCTCAAGTGTGGAATCCATTCCCTTTTTCTTCAATATCACTTCTGGGTAAAGTTGTATTCCTTTAATACAGTATTACAGCATTCAGTTTTGTACAGTGATACAGCTTCATTTAAGAACGGGTGTCCAGCAGCTGCTCCGTCCCGTCATCAGTAGTTTGTCAATCTCCATTTGTTATCCTATGCCATTCACCCTCATTCTTATGCAGCACTGTATAGCTTTTAGTACGAGGAGAATCTTATATGCAGCCGCGGTCATGAATGATTCAGCTATTAATATATTGTAGACATTCCTCTGACATATCTTCGGCCTGGTATTGGCCGCATCAAATGTCACTCGCTGAAGTCTGAATATTGCAAAAAAGCAAAGACGTCAGAGGGTGTATTTGGTTTCATATAACATCATTGTGTACAGTTGTCCAAGTAAGTGAATTAAGGGTGATGTTGGGCACTTAACTTGGAAGACCCGGTGTAAACAAGTAAAAAGAAAGATGAACTAAAAAAAAAAAAAAGGGTGGCTTAATTCCAAAGGATGTGATAGAGACGCCTTTTGGACTTTATACTGTTAAGCGAGAAGAAAAAGGTTTTAGTGACGTTACAATATAAAGAAGTGTTTTGCTCTATCTAGTTTTACTACAGACACATACATACATATATATATATATATATATATATATATATATATATATATATATGTATATAATTTATATAGTATACTTATATATATGTGTATATATATACATAAATATTTATTTTATATATTTATACTTATATATATATATATATATATACATAAATATTTATATTTATATATTTATATATATATTATATATATATATATACATAAATGCAATTGTTATAGAAGTCTATCTCTATTTCTTAACGGAATATTAAACGATACATGTAATTTACATCGGTGTTTCGTCATAACAACATTCCAGCGTCATACAAAATACATACAGACATACATACATACATAACACAAAGTTTTAGCAATTGTTTTAGAAGCTCCTGGAATAATCTTCTATTTGGGTTAATTGGGTGTCATGTTGAAGAACCGTTTCACAGTCATTCATTACCCTTCGTAGGGGCGTTAGTTCCGTCAGTGTAACTCACGTGGTGCACTGTAGGCATTACTTTAGGCTCTTTGCAGCGTCCTGTCGGCCCCTAGCTGCGACCTCTTTCATTTTACTGTGCCTCCGTTCATTCCATCTTGCGTCATAACAAGCAAAGGTTTTGCTCTGTTACACCTTTCAAACCTTCTTACTGTCAATTTCCGTTTCAGCGCTGAATGGCCTCAGACAAAGCCTTCGCCAAGATTCTGTATTCACAACTGTGCAAAGTATTTTATGATGCATATACGGCTATTGTTGGTGACATGATTCTGGTAAAACCGTGGGTCACTGAATAGAGCTAAAGCCTGGAAAAAACAGTTTTATATAGCCTGGGTAAATGATCGACATTTTTATATCATTACGAAATTTTGAAGTTAACCGTTAAGAGACGATGATATTCATTAAAACGTTCGAAGGAACTGGCGTGACTGTTTTCCGTCAGTGTAATTCCTGAATCAAACGTGGTGACATTTCCTGGGACAGAACACCCCGTTGGTAGGTACCTCTAGGTTCTTTGCAGCGTCCCTTCGGCCCCTAACTGCAGCCCTTTTCGTTCCTTTTACTGTACCTCCATGCATATTCTTTCTTCCATCTTACTTTCCACTTTCCACCCTCTCCTAACAATTGTTTCGTAGTGCAACTGCAAGGTTTTCCTCCTGTTACACCTTTCGAACCTTTTGCTCTCAATTTTTCCATTTAGCACTGAATGACCTCTTCATATGTGCCAACGCTTGGCATTTGACCTAAACTCTGTATTCCAATTCCTGGGATAAACAAGACTTTAAGCCTCTTCCTGTGTGAATGACGTGAGACTCAGAGACACAAATTCAAGAGAGACAGTCCAACCGAGGTCGAACTGCCGGTAAACAGACTGACCAAACACAATCGATAAACAAAGAGCAAGCACCCGATACAATCTGTAGACGGTTGACACCGAGAGGGAAATATGGCACTCAGCAGACTGCGCGCAAATTACCAGACATTAACTGTTACCTCTGCCTTGTGCGACGCTACATTTGCATATATAAACAGACCATTGTACAAGCGACACTTTATTTTTTTTTCCATAGTCCCTTAAAAGGAAAGACAAAACGAGTTGGCATATGCGCGTCGTCTCTTGTGAATCTACACGATAGCCTACTTGAGCGCCCAGGCGTTTATCGCCGTTATCTGAGACACAAACAAGGCGCTCTTGGTTGTGGTATCAGACCGTGCAATAACAAGTCAATCACATGCACGTGTGCGCTGGTTATATGTGTGCATGTATATATATATATATATATATATATATATATATATATATATATATATATATATATATATATATATATATATATATATATATATATATATATATATATATTTATTTATATATTGTGTACATGTATACATTTATATACAGTATATACATTCATACATACAGACTCATACTTGCGTGAGTGCATGTATATATAATTGCCTTTCCTTTGTACTGCATTTGGCAAATCTCCAGCCTCCTTCTCTTATAAAAGTTCTCATACCCAAGCAGGTCTGGGTATTCCAACTCTTCTGGTGCCCACAGTGACCCAACTGCCACTCTTCACGTGCTGTTCTGTCAAGGGTTATGCGAAGGAAATGTCCAAGCCACCTCCATCTCCCTTTCATCATGATCTCGTATGCATGTGGAAGTTTCATCATTTCCCGTGTGACGTCATTCCTAACTGTCATGCCATCTGACTCCTGTTATTCTTCTTAAAGTTTTAGTTTGGAATCGACAAAATCTCTTAGCTATTGTTTCATTATCATACTGTGATTCACGTTCACATAGTAATACAGATCGAATTATTATGTATTATTATTATTATTATTATTATTATTTATTATTATTATTATTATTATTATTATTATTATTATCACGAGCTTGCTGGAGCCCGGGGCTTCTATCTCCTCTACCCTCCCCACCCCCTACCTAATCTAGCCCCACCCAGGGCGGACAAACAGGTTTGCAGGAGGAGGATGGATGTCTCTCGTACCCTCCCGTTCCCCTACCTACCCCGCCCCCCAACGGGGGGAGGACAAACCGGTTTGCATGGGGTGGATAGCTGTGTCATGTCTCCCCTACTGTCACCCGGTGGAGGACCCAAGAAAGATTCACTTGGATATTATTATTATTATTATTACTATTATTATTATTATTATTATTATTATTATTATTATTATTACTCAGAAGATGACTTGAAGTTCAAGCTTTCAAAGAATATTAAGGTGTTCATTAGGCAGAAGTAAGAGGAGGTAAAGGGAAATGCAGAAAGATTGGAACTTTCGTATGCAGTCTCAGTCTGTTTGATTTCCAAGTCTGACTTAGCCTACCCATTATTAGGTTTGCTTTTATGAGTCTTGCGTTATATTCCAGCTCAAGAGAACCTGTGCTGGGTTCCATCGTCCCCAAAAACTTGAAAAATACAACCTCATAAATCCTTTCGCCATCTCATGCAGTTTCGTTCCTCTGTGCATGCTTTGTCTTACATTTATGTTGAGTCTCTCTCTCTCTCTCTCTCTCTCTCTCTCTCTCTCTCTCTCTCTCTCTCTCTCTCTCTGTATTTCCCATTACCTTCTCTTACTTCCTAATGAACACCATATTCTTTGGAAGCTTGCATTTCAAGTCAGTGGCCCCTTTTTGGGCTTGTTCCATATGAATAGGTTTCATCTTCTGAGTAATAATAATAATAATAATAATAATAATAATAATAATAGCCGTTGATGAATAATAATAATAATAGCCGTTGATGAATGAGCTTAGCAGAGACTGTGACCGAGTGAGAGGACAGCAGAGTTGATAAATAGGTAGAAGATTCGAAGGTGAAGATGTGAGACTGATTTCGTTTAGAATTAGAGGAATTTATTTCTGGTGATAGAAATTCGTTTCTCGTTATAATGTGGTTCGGATTCCACAACAAACTGTAGGTCCCGTTGCTAGGTAACCAATTGGTTCTTAGCCACATAAAATAAATCTAATCCTACGGGACAGCCCTAGGAGAGCTGTTAATCAGCTCAGTGGTCTGGTTAAACTTAGGTACACTTAACTTAATATCCGCCTTTGTCTTTAACGATGTAATAGATTAGCGATGTATTCTTCCTTTCAGTTTTCTAGTTTTCTGCAAAAGAAAACTATTATCGAGATGGCTATTTGTCTGTCCGTCCGCACTTATCCTTTCCGCCCTCAGATCTTAAAAACTACTGAGGCCAGAGGGCTGCAAAGTTGGTGTGTTGATCATCCACCCTCCAGTCATCAAACATACCAAATTGCAGCCCTTTAGCCTCCTCAGTAGTTTTTATTTATTTAACGTTAAAGTTACCCATGATCTTACGTCTGGTACCACTATAGGTGTCAACAACACAGGCCACCACTGGGCCGTGGATGAAAGTTTCATGGGCCGTGGCTGAGAGTTTCATACAGCATTGTTATTCTGTACGGAAAAACTCCATTGTGCCGGAAAAAACATCGGTACATTTTTACTTGTTTTTTCCTTGTGTTTCCGTTTGTTTTTTTTTCCTTTTTCCGTTTTTCCGTTCTGTGTTTTCCGTTCTGTGTTTTTTCTGTGTTTTTCCCGTTTTTTTTTTTCCGTTCTGTTTTTTTTGTGTTTTTTCCGTTTTTTTTTTCGTTCTTTGTGTTTTTCCATTTTGTGTTTTTCCTTTCTGTGTTTTTTCCGTTTGTGTTTTTCCGTTTTTCCGTTCTGTGTTTTTTTTCCGTTCTGTTTTGTTTTTTCCGTTTTTCCGTTCTGTTTTTTTTTTTTTTTTTTTTTTTTTTTTTCTGTGTTTTTCCGTTTTTTGTTTTTCCGTGTTTTTCCGTTCTGTTTTTTCCTTTTTCCGTTTTTTCTGTGTTTTTTTCCGTTTTTCCGTTCTGTGTTTTTTCCGTTTTTCCGTTCTGTGTTTTTTCCTTTCTGTGTTTTTTCCGTTTTTCCGTTCTGTGTTTTTTCCGTTTTTCCGTTCTGTTTTTTCCTTTCTGTGTTTTCTCGTTTTTCTGTGTTTTTTTCTGTACTTTTCCCGTTTTTCCGTTCTGTGTTTTTCCCGTTTTTCCGTTCTGCGTTTTTTCCGTTTTTCCGTTCTGTGTTTTTTCCGTTCTCTTTTTTTTCCAGTTTTCCGTTCTGTTGTTTTCCTTTCTGTTTGTTTTTTCCTGTGTTTTTCCGTTTTTTCTGCTTTTTTTTTCCTGTGTTTTTCTGTTTGTTTTCCGTTTTTCCGTTCTGTGTTTTTTCCGTTCTCTTTTTTTTGTTCGTTCGTTTCTGTTTTTCCTGTGTTTTTGTTTTTCCGCTCAGTGTTTTTCCCGTTTTTCCGTTCTGTGTTTTTCCCGTTTTTCCGTTCTGCGTTTTTTCCGTTTTTCCGTTCTGTGTTTTGAACTTTTTCCGTTTTCCCTAAACAGGAGGCCGTTTTTTCCGTCCTTGTTTCTGTTTTTGTTTTTTCCCCAAGGCTGTTTTTTACTGTGTTTCACCGTTTTTCCACAAAGAAAGAATTTTCCATTTTTCCGTTCACGAAAAGCCTGTTTTTTCCGTTCGGTTCTGTTGTTTGAAGAGTTTTTTTCCGCTCAGTGTTTTTCCCGTTTTTCCGTGTTCTCTTTTTCCAGTTTTCCGTTCTGTAGATGTTTTCCGTCCTGTGTTTCTTCCGTTTTTCCGCTCAGTGTTTTTCCCGTTTTTCCGTTCTGTATTTTAGAATGTTTGGGAAAAGGACAAGATTTTTGCATGTGAAATATACAATAGACAGTTGGAATTTGTAAAGGGATTGTTGTGTCTCAGGTCAGTCATTTCATTGTCTTCATGCGGTTATGTTCTCCTGCGAGACTTCATTTCTCTTGATAAAATTGACTCTGGTTTTTTTAGACTAAGTTCTATTTTGATACTTTGATTTTTTTAGATTAAGTTTTTATTTTGATACTTTAGCCTTTTTTCAGATTAAGTTCTATTTTGGTACTTTTATTTTTTTATTAATTTTTCAGTTTGAGGTCAGTCATTTAATTTTTTATGGTTAAGTTCATTTTTGATAAAATTTTAATTTTTTTAGATTAAGTTCTATTTTGATACTTTAAGTTTTTTTAGGTTAAGTTCTGTTTTGAAACTTTAATATTTTGTTCATGAAGTTCTATTTTGATACTTTAATTTTTTTTATTAAGTTCTATTTTGTTACTTTATTTTTTAGATAAAGTTCTATTTTGATACTTTAAATTTTTAGATTGTTCTATTTTGATACTTTATTTTTTTAAGACTAAGTTCCATTTTGATACTTTGATTTTTTTAGATTAAGTTCTGTTTTGATACGTTAATTTTTTTTAGGTGAATTTGTATTTTGATACTTTAATTTTTTTAGATCAAGTTCTATTTTGATACTTTAATTTTTTTGTTAAGTTCTATTTTTTTACTTTATTTTTTTAGATTAAGTTCTATTTTGATACTTTAATTTTTTTTTAGATTAAGTTCTATTTTGTTATTTGAATTTTTTTAGATTAAGTTCTATTTTGTTACTTTATTTTTTTAGATTAATTTTGTTCTTTATTTTTTGATAGGTTTTATTTTGATACTTTTATTTTTGTTAGATTAAGTTTTATTTGTGTGTATATTTACACTGACCGCCCTCACGACCGTCCAGTCGTCATCATGCGTGTTATGGGACAAGAGAGAGAGAGAGAGTGAGTTTATATCCTTCTTGCATATTACCACTCCATTAATCTCTCGGTGAGCCAGAGTGGTATTCGCTACTCTAGGGTGGGCACATTTTCACTGGGCATTTTGTATTCCTTTCTTCAGTACAAAGAATTTTTTGCTTTTTTTTTATTTTCCTAGCGTTACAGATTTATTTGTTTGTGACACGGTGTGAAAATTGTTGCGAATATTTGTATATTTAACATCCGTTATAAGTGTCATATTTTGGTAACATTGCATTTTACACTAGTTTGCATGTAATATATACTGTATATATATATATATATATATATATATATATATATATATATATATATATATATGTGTGTGTGTGTGTGTGTGTGTGTGTATATATATCTATTTATATATATATATATATATATATATATATATATATATATATATATAACACACAAATTACATACAATGCAGTTTTTGCTAAATATACACTTATAACGGGTGTTAAATAAGCAAATATTATAAAAATTTCACACCGTGTACAAAAATTAATCTGTAATATAGGAAAAAAATTCTCTGTATTAAAGAATATATATACAAAGTATATATATATATATTACACAGACACACACACACACACACACACACACACATATATACATATATATATATATATATATATATATATATATATATATATATATATATATATATATAATATATATATATATTAGTATATAATGCAATATATATATATATGACATTATATATATATATGTTAAATTTACAAAGGTATTCTTCAAAACAGTGTTTTCAAAAAAATAAATCTGCCTAGGAAAAAAAAGGACTCTTATTAAAGAAATTTATTATTGTACTCTCTCTCACTCTCTAATACTTTCGACTTTGATTACACCGGTTTTCATACAAAAATTCCTTTAACCACTGATAATATAATTTCCAATTTATGATTCATGTTTTATATACTGTTCAACAACGTCTTCTCTTTTTTTTCCAGGTAAAGTCACACTGGCCTACGGTGAGGATAATAGCCTCGTTATAAGGTAAAGAACCATATTTACTATTCATTATTACACCGAGGATGGGAAAATGAGACAGGGAAATGCGTGTCATTTTTACTCTCTGCTCGAAAAATTATTGAGGATTGTAATATAAGGCAGTTACATATCCTCACCAAAATTTATATTATACATATAAGGTATATGGAAGTGTTGATAATATGATTATGTGCAGATTTTTTTTTTTATATTTTATATGAAATTCTTTTTAAACTTATTTATTTTTCAGTTTTCTGTTTAAATTTATTGCGGCGTCAGTAACCTAGATGTTGTGACGCCAGTTTGAATAGACATAATCAGTCAATCAATCGGGAAATTGTGAATGAATCCGGTGCATTCAGCTTGCTAAACCCCTGCATATCTATTTCGCCATTTTGTTGCTCGAATTTTCTCTTATTTATCAAGCACATTTATTCTTTTGACACCTCTTTCTCTTTTGTTACTCACTATATCAGTGATTCTCAACCTTTTTTGGCCCATGCACCCTTTCACCATATGTCAGAATGTTGTCCCCAACCCCCTTCCAAAACTGTGTGCCTCAAAAGGTGCATTCCAAATAATATGGAACAAAATACTAACATAAACACACGAGGTAGCGGAGAGGGAGCCCGGCGTGACCTCTCAGTGGTGTGGACCGATGCACACTGCGTTTTGTGTGGTCCTAGAGGCAGTTTGAGCCTGCCAATCTGTGGTCACAATTCCCTCCCTGAAGCTGAATTTCCCCCTTAGTGAGAATTCTCCCCCGGTTGAGAACCACTGCACTATATTATAGTAATCCGTCACGTGCAGAATTATTCTTCCACGCTAGTTGCTGGACCTTCTAGCCAGCAATTTCTCGGTCTCCCCTTTTTTCTCCTTTCTCTGAAAACATTGTGCCTATATACACTTTTCACAAACCTATTGCTCTTCGTTCTCTCCACATGGACAGACCACTTCAAAGCACTGTTCTGTTGTTACCATTGTTGATCATTTTACAGTTTGGTCTTACTATGTCATTTTTATCCTTTCAGTACTTTTTTAACCAAATCGGCTAAACAGACAGTTTATGAAAAGCTCCCAGTTCTTTACAATTTCTGTCCAACATCCATACTGCCCTAAAATGGAAGACTGCAGTATCTGCAAAAATACAAAACTGAGAAAAATGGTAGATGCTCCCTTGCCGTACTACTGATTTTGCAGATACTGCAAGTAGGACCCCCTAAATACTCGTGGAAAGCATTGAAGAATCATTCTGAAACTGCAGTAACTTGTGTATTTTGTGTTTCACGAGCCCAGTAGGTGGCATATCTCAATTTCGAAAAATTTTGCAGATAATGCAGTTTTCCATTTTAGGGCAGAATACTTCACTTCGCTGAACGAGAATTACTCCATAATCCTTTTCCTCTCCTCTCACAAATTTCTTAATGGGGTGCAGTTACTTATTTCCCTAATCTGTGATTCACATCTTTTTTTCATGTGACCATCTGATACATTTACTGCCAAATATAGGTTTGAATCAACCAATACCTTTCTTTCATAATCTTTACTATATTTATTGCTACATCTTTCTTGCATTTATATAAAAAACAATCGATAACAGTAGCATTCTCTTTTTCTTTGTACAAATAATTGACCTTTTTTTAGTTTTCTGCAAAAGAAAACTATTGAGATGTCTATTTGCCTGTCCGTCCGCACTTTTTCTGTCCGCCCTCAGATCTTAAAAACTACTGAGACTTGGGGGCTGCAAATTGGTATGGTGATCATCCACCCTCCAATCATCAAGCATACCAAATTGCAGCCCTCTAGCCTCAGTAGTTTTTACTTTATCTAAGGTTAAAGTTAGCCATAATCGTGCTTCTGGCAACTATATAGGATAGGCCACCACCGGCCCGTGGTTAAAGCATCGTGGGCCGCGGCTCATACAGCATTATACCGAGACCACCGAAAGATAGATCTGTTTTCGGTGGCCTTGATTATACGCTGTAGCGATTGTACAGAAAACTCGATTGCGCCGAAGAAACTTCGGCGCATTTTTTTCTTTTACTAGACTCTGTAGATTCTCTTCTCTATCACCGACTAACAGCAACAAGTCATTATTCTCCATCCTTGACCCCTTTTCTTACTCTGCAGACGTAGAGTTGTATCTCCTTCATTGTAACTTTAACCTTAAGTAAAATAAAATCTACTGAGGCTTGAGGGCTGCAATTTGGTAAGTTTGATGATTGGAGGGTGGATGATCAACATACCAATTTGCAGCCCTCTAGCCTCAGTAGTTGTTAAGATCTGAGGGCGGACAGGCAAATAGCCATCTCAATAGCTTTCTTTTACAGAAAACTAAAAAGCCACTTGTATACGAAGCAAACCATTTTTCATACTGCACAATCTGACAGATATCTGGTCTCGACACCTTCACCATACATCATCACCATCCTTAAAAAATTGCATCTCTATGTATGTTGCATTACTACCATATTTTTATTCTGCTTGCATTTTAATACATTTTTATCTATTTAATTTATTTTTTTCTTTTTCAGTAAGTGAGATCTCTTTTATTTCCTTTTACCTTCTCTTACTTCTGAATGAACACCATATTCTTTGGAAGCTTGAATTTCAAGTCAGTGGCCCCTTAAGTGGGGTTGTTCCATACGAATTGGGTTTATCTTCTGAATAATAATAATAATAATAATAATAATAATAATAATAATAATAATAATAATAATAATGAGACAACACCTACAGATTTTCTATTGATTCCCAAACTTCTCTCAACAAGTTTTCTCACAAGAACTTCATCCGCACTTCTTCTTCGTAATATAAGTCAAACTGCTCTGCTATTTCCTTATTAATTATTATATTATATGGCTTATTCTCTGAAGCAAATTCTTACAAAACACCTCCGCGGTTATCGCAGGCTTTGTTATTCTTTATATAGTTCTTAAGACCGCTTTTATCTGTTCCCCTCATACACAAAGGAACAGTTTTGTTTCTCATCCCAGCCACTTAAACCTTTCGCTCATTCAGCCACTCGATTGTACTATGACCAGCATACCGCAGGGTCTCACTTGTAGCCCCGTAACTTCCTGGCGCCTTTCCATTCTTCAACCCTTCAACAAAGCATCCTCAAATTATTGTTATTAACTCTTGCCTCATTCAGGTCTGCCTCTTTTTAGATTTCTGTGAAAGAAAACTATTGTGCTGGCTTTGCCCTTCCTCACTTTTTCTATCCGCCCTCAGATCTTAAAAACTACTGAGGCTAGAGGGCTGCAAATTGGTATGTTAATCATCCACCTTCCAATCATCAAACATACCAAATTCCATTCCTCTGGTCTCAGTAGTTTTTATTTTATTTAGGGTTTAATTTAGCCGTTATCGTGCTTCTGGCATCGATATAAGATAGGCCACCACCGAGTCGTGGTTAAAGTTTCATGGGCCGCGGCTCATACAGCACTATATCGAGACCACCGAAAGATAGATCTATTTTCGGTGACCTTGATTGTACGCTGTAGCTGCTGTACAAAAAGCTCGATTGCGCCGAAGAAACTTCCGCGCATTTTTCACTTGTCATGTCACTGATTGATAATACACCTCAAAAAATTATTTTTTTTTTTGATTGCTCAGCCTTTCACTTCATTACCCCACGAAGCATGTCTTTTTTTTATCCCTTTTTAATGCAAGCCTATATTCACCCAAAAAAAAAGCTGGGGGGGGGGGCTGCTGCTGGCCACTGAATTCATCTGTGTATTTTGCATTCTTTTAAACTCTTTCACTTTGGGCATCTTTAATCGTCTTTCATTTGAGCCATGATTATTATCATTAAATCACCTTATGTTGAAACTTAAGTCTTGTAATGACTCTCAGGATATGGAATACAACTTGTAGTCTCATATGAGCCTTATTGACCCTTTTCAACTCCTGCACAAAAGGTCAGTATCATTTTAAACTTGAGGTCAAACATGTTCTAGAGTAAGAAGGATTCCTCATTGGGGGGGTGGGTTCCGTTCTCAACTAGCACTCTGCTGGCCCCACGTTCGAATCTCCGACCGGCCAGTGAAGAATAAGAGGAATTTATTTCTGGTGATTGAAATTCATTTCCCGCTATAATGTGGTTCGGATTCCACAGTAAGCTGTAGGTTCCGTTGCTAGGTAACCAATTGGTTCTTAGCCACGTAAAATAAATCTAAGCCTTTGGGCCAGCCCTCTCTAGGAGAGCTGTTAATCAGCTCAGTGGTCTGGTTAAACTAAGGTATACTTTTCTAGAGTAAGTAAACAAGTCAAAAATGTGCCTAAGTTTCTTCGGCGCAATCGAGTTTTCTCTCAACTGCGGCCCATTAAACTTTCTGCCACGGCCCGGTGGTGGGCCTTGTTGTTGGTACCTATAGCGGTGCCAGACACACGGTCATGGCTAACTTTAACCTTAAATGAAATAAAAACTACTGAGGCTATAGGGATGCAATTTGATAAGTTTGATGATTGGAGGGTGGGTGATCAACATACCAATTTCCAGCCCTGTAGCCTCAGTAGTTTTTAAGATCTGAGGGTGGACAGAAAAAGTGCAGACGGCCAGACAAATATCCATCTCAACAGTTCTCTTTTACAGAAAACTTATAAGCTCAAAACACCAAGGTTCCTAGAACTCTCTCTGTAGGAACAGACAGAATAGGTTAGGTAGCAAGTCTAGGATCGCTAAAAACACTCTTGGTAACACATTTCAGGAGCTGGTCTCTGAAAAAAAGTGGAAATGAGGTGAAGGAATTACCATAACTCGAGCACCTAATGGTTAATCAACTGACCAAGCCAAAGTCAGTCCTAACATCAATGTGTTTGAGCTTGTATCCATTGTTAAAGTGTTTTTTTATGTAGTGAGTTGGATGTGTGAGGACCCCCAAGTACCAGAATTTTTTTTTTTGCCAGCATATTGGGTGTTTGGAAAAAAGGTGTCTAGATTTATTATACAGTACTTAAGTAAGAGCCTAATTATCAAAATTTCAACAATATGGAAGTGCTGTAGATTGGCTTATAATCGTTACTGTATGCACTTGCACCATATTTGAATAGGCATCACACTACTATTTCTGCTTATTTTCTTGAATACTGCCTGGAAGACAATCCTCCTTTAAAGTCCCAGCTCTTGGCCTTTGGCCTAAATCCTCTATTCTGTCTACCTGCGTGGGATTCGAGGTTACACAACTTGAAGGAGGGATGTCCTTTGGCCTAAATCCTATATTCTGTCTATCTATGTGGGATTCGAGGTTACACAACTTGAAGGAGGGATGTCCTTTGGCCTAAATCCTATATTCTGTCTATCAATTGGGATTGAGTTACACAACTTGAAGGAGGGATGTCCTTTGGCCTAAATCCTATATTCTGTCTATCAATGTGGGATTCGAGGTTACACAACTTGAAGGAGGGATGTCCTTTGGCCTAAATCCTATATTCTGTCTATCAATGTGGGATTCGAGGTTACACAACTTGAAGGAGGGATGTCCTTTGGCCTAAATCCTATATTCTGTCTATCAATGGGATCTGAGGTTACACAACTTGAAGGAGGGATGTCCTTTGGCCTAAATCCTATATTCTGTCTATCAATGTGGGATTCTGAGGTTACACAACTTGAAGGAGGGATGTCCTTTGGCCTAAATCCTATATTCTGTCTATCAATGTTAACTTGAAGGAGGGATGTCCTTTGGCCTAAATCCTATATTCTGTCTATCAATGTGGATTCGAGGTTACACAACTTGAAGGAGGGATGTTTGGCCTAAATCCTATACTGTCATCAATGTGGGATCTGGGTTACACAACTTGAAGGAGGGATGTCCTTTGGCCTAAATCCTATATTCTGTCTATCAATGTGGGATTCGAGGTTACACAACTTGAAGGAGGGATGTCCTTTGGCCTAAATCCTATATTCTGTCTATCAATGTGGATCTGAGGTTACACAATGAAGGAGGGATGTCCTTTGGTTAAATCTATATTCTGTCTATCAATGGGATTCGAGGTTACACAACTTGAAGGAGGGATGTCCTTTGGCCTCATATTCTGTCCTATGTATCGAGGTTACACAACTTGAAGGAGGGATGTAAATCCTATATTCTGTCTACCTGTGTCTAGGTTACACGACCTGAAGGAGGGATGTCCGATTCTGTCTACCTGTGTGGATCCTAGGTTACACGACTTGAAGGAGGGAGGTTCCCGCTAACTCACTTTGGGACGAAGGAAGATGGGAATTGATTGCCGAAACGAACTCATCCTTACCAATGCTTGATATTATGGTTTATCTATATCGCAATTTATCCTGATGCTCTCACTGTCCGTATCGTGCAATTGGTACCGCGTCTTGCCCAAAGCGTGGCCGATGTCTGGTGGATCCATAGACTAAGAAGGAGCGGAATAGACGCATATTCAATTCCCGAGTTAGATCATGTATGGGGTTAGTGCCATTAGTGCACCTCATGCGGTGCACTGTAGGCATTACTTACGGTTTTTGCAGCGTCCCTTCTTAGCTGCAACCTCTTTCATTCCCTTTACTGTACCTCCGTTCGTATTCTCTTTCTTCCATCTTACTTTCCACCCTCTGCTAACAATTGATTCATAGTGCAACCGCGAGGTTTTCCTCTTGTTACACCTTTCAGACATTTTCGCTCTCATTTTCCGTATCAGCGCTGAATAACCTCAAAGGTTGCAGCGCTTGGCTTTTGGCCTAAATTCTGTATTCTGATATGTTCAATTCGTGAGCTAGAGTGTAAATAAAGACGTGAGCTATTAGCGCTTCGCTAAAATATAAAACATTATTCCAAACGGGAGGACTCCAGTGAGTTGGTTATTCTCTCTCTCTCTCTCTCTCTCTCTCTCTCTCTCTCTCTCTCTCTCTCTCTCTCTCTTTCTGGGAGTCGTTCAGTGATGTCAGCCAGCAACTGTTGTCATGATCGGTATTATGTTTTCTTCCTTAATGGAAAAAGGTTCGCGTTACAGGAAGTGATAGTTGGAGGGCTTTCCGCAGGGGGATTTTTTGCGACCCTTTCTGTTTTTTTTAACTTTTGCATACGGTCGTATATGTATGTTTACATTTGCGTATGCGTTGTGTATGTGCAGTATTTTTGTAGTATGTATCAGAATAGGTATTATATATATATATATATATATATATATATATATATATATATATATATATATATATATATATATATATATATATATATATATATATATATATGTATATATATATATATATATATATATATATATATATATATATATATATATATATATATATATATATATATATATATATATGAAAGGTACAGTCTTGATGTAATACGATACATACTGTAATATCATGTAATGTGACTTGTAGGATGCATAATTCATTCTAGCGTATCTAGGGCAGTGTGGTAGGCGTCGTAATATGAATGATGTAATTCATTGTTACTTGAGATGGGGCTAAACCGCAGCTAGCAGAATGACTCTCTCGTAGATTCATGTGTGTGCAGATATGTGTATGATATATACTTGTGTATGTATGTATGTATATACATATATATATATATATATATATATATATATATATATATATATAAATATAATATATATATATATATATTACATTAGAAGATAAAAATATATATATAATTTCGCTGCAAGAATCAGCTTAAATGCCATCCATGTCTGATATGATGTTTGATGAGTCTTATCATCACTACTGCAACATCTGCTGCATTTGTTAGTAGACTAAAAGCTCAATTGTAATACACAGGCATGGTCTAAGGACTAGTAACAAAAACATTCCAATGCATATGAGAGTGAGTGTGAAGTGTTGCTTTCTCTGTGGGACAGCCTCCCTTCTGAGAATGTGCAATTGGAACTTCTTCAGAAGTTCAAGCGAAGATGCAATGCATTACTACCTTAATACTATTCTCCTTGCATTTTAATGCATTTTTATCTATTTATTCATTTATTGGTTTATGTTTTTCTCTTTTAATAAGTGAGATCTCTTCTTTCTGTATTTCCCTTTACTTCCTCTTACTTCTTCCTAATGAACACCATAATATTCTTTGGAAGCTTCAATTTCAAGTCAGTGGTCCCTTTGGTGGGCTTGTTCCATATGAATAGGGTTCATCTTCTGTAATAATAATAATAATAATAATAATAATAATAATAATAATAATAAGAACAAACATGTACAGGTACCTTGCGGCATGCCGTCGTCAGACCAGCTCCTAGTGTACGGTTATGTAACCTCTGAACACTAAATAAAGACTAAAGTACTTCGACCTGGGCGGAAGGATGACGTGCGTCAGATTAGTCCCAAGCTATCACACACACACACACACACACATACACGATATTTATATATATATATATATATATATATATATATATATATATATATATATGTGTGTGTGTGTGTGTGTATATATATATTATATAGATATAAATATATTAATATATACTGTACATATGTGTGTGTGCGCGTACGTGCGTGCGTGTTGTGTGTGTGTGTGTGTGTGATAGTTTGGAATTAATCTGACGCATGTCATATTTTCAAGCGTTAAACGACAAAGAATCCATCAATTTCGAATTAACTCTCTCTTTGGAATATTTTCCCCAAAGTGAAATTATATAAGAAAAGTGTCACTACCCTTGCCAGGATTCGAACCTGTGCCTCTTTTGGTTGGTCATGAATGGGAGTTTTAAGATTTGGTGCCACGTTTGGAAATTTCAGTACAAATTATTATTATTATTATTATTATTATTATTATTATTATTATTATTATTATTATTATTATTATTAATCTGTTGAATATTCGTTATTTCTCTGTAGGGGGCAGTGCCGTCATTGGACCTCTCACGGTCCACTGTAGGCATTACTTAAAGTTCTTTGCAGCGTCCCTTCGGCCCCTAGCTGCAACCCCTTTCATTCCTTTTACTATACCTCTGTTCATATTCTGTCTTCCATCTTAGTTTCCACCCTCTGCTAGCAATCGTTTCATAGTGCAACTGCGAGGTTTTCCTCCTGTTACGCCTTTCGAACCTTTTTACTCTTAATTTCCTTTTCAGGGTTGAATGACCTCATAGGTCCCGGAGATTGGCCTTGGGTCTAAATTCTGTATTACAGTATTCGTTACTTTGATTTGTAATTTGATACCATTAGATACTTTATTATCTGCTTGTGAAGAAGTGAATCCTATGGCTTTCAAATACCCTGAGGGATTTCATTTGTTGTAAGTAAAAAGCATGACTTGTTACGGCATCAATTTTATATGATTTTGAACTTATCCGTGTATGTTTTTATTGAAACTTGAACGTTTTTGCAGATATTTAAAGATGAAGATTATAACAACAGCTCTCTCTCTCTCTCTCTCTCTCTCTCTCTCTCTCAGTCTGTTCTCTCTCTCTTATTGAACATTTTGATTTACAGTAACACCTCTCTCTCTTTGTATTGAAGATTTTAAAGATTATTTACAGTAACAGCTCTCTCTCTCTCTCTCTCTCTCTCTCTCTCTCTCTCTCTCTCTCTCTCTCTCTCTCTCTCTCTCTCTCTCTCTCTCTCTCTCTCTCTCTCTCTCTCTCTCTCTCTCTCTCTCTCAATCTGTATTGAAACTTGAACATTTTGCAGATATTTAAAGATTATTTACAGTAACATCTCTCTCTCTCTCTCTGTATTGAAACTTGAAAACTTTGCAGATATTTAAAGATTATTTAAAATAACGTCTCTCTCTCTCTCTCTCTCTCTCAAGATACATTTTGCAGAAATTTAAAGATTATTTAGAAAAGCTCTCTCTCTCTCTCTCTCTCTCTCTCTCTCTCTCTCTCTCTCTCTCTCTGTCTGGCGGTAATGGTGAAATATTGCATCCACGTGTGCATGTGTAGATTTGTTCCTTGTCCCCCTGAATTCGTTGTTAACTGTCCAGTTCAGAATCAAAAAGCAAAATACTGCCTACAAAATCTCTCGCCAAAAAATGGAAAATTTATTTCAGAAATAAAAGTAGAAAGAGAGAGAGGAAAAAGGTTTTAACAGCGTTGGACAAGGGAAAGCTCTCTGAAACAAAAGAATCATTTTCCGAACGCGTCACGCTTGCAAATTATAGTCTTCAGTGCTCGCATGCTTACATGCATACACACAGTGGATCTGTATATACATGTGTAATATGTATGTGTATATATATATATATATATATATATATATATATATATATATATATATATATATGTATATTAAACTTGATCACTTGCACAAGTGCTCTGTGCTTAAAATATAATTAATAACAGGACCTCATTTTAACGGTTTGGTATGTAACGGAGATTTTTATTAAAAAGAATAATTACAAGCTTTCAAAGAATATATATATATATATATATATATATATATATATATATATATATATATATTGAATATATATATATGAATGGAAGCATTGTGCGGCATATTTTTTTCGGTTTTCCGTATAGATTTATTGGATCATTTCACAATACAGATAAAAATATGTACTTTAGGGAATATCAATAAATATACGCATCAATTACTTGAGTTCAGGTTTGGAAATCACAAACGAAACGGAAAAATAAGAACGTGGACTGACGTTTTATTTTTCTGTAAAAGGAAACTATTGTGCCGGCTTTGTCTGTCCGTCCGCACTTTTTCTGTCCGCCCTCAGATCTTAAAAACTACTGAGGCTAGAGGGCTGCAAATTGGTAAGTCGATCATCCACCCTACGGTCATCAAACATACTATATTGCAGCCCTCTAGCCTCCTCAGTAATTTTTATTTTATTTAAGGTTAAAGTTAGCCATGACCGTGCCTCTAGCAACGATATAGGACAGGCCACCACCGGCCCATGGTTAAAGTTTCATGGTCCGCGGCTCATACAGCGTTATACTGAGACCACCGAAAGATTTATTATACGATGTACTGAAAACTTGATTGCGCCGAAGAAACTTCGGCGCATTTTTTATTTATTTTCTGTTACCGGAGAATAATGCACGGGTTGACTTCTATTTAAGTTAAGAGAAAAACAGGCACAAAAAAAAAAAGAAAAAAGCCTGAAGATTAACGGTGGATTCGGTCTTTCTTATTGTAGGTCATCCTCTCTCTCTCTCTCTCTCTCTCTCTCTCGATGGGAGAACCATGTCGTGATGTCTTTGGATGATAGTTGATGAATTTCTTTTTTTTTTGAGGGGGCCTTCTAAAGACTCACCTTCAACAAGGAACAGACGGCCATTTAATATTTATTATCTTCTCTGTAAATGATTTCGGTGATACTCATCAACAGCTTATTTAGCTGTAGTTGCAGATTTTGGTCTTTGGAGTGAAACTCTACAAGATATGACTTCTAAATATACAAAAGCTTAGTTCCCGTTTGATAATTGTGCTGGCTAGTCCAGTGTTTTTGTTGATGTTATCGTTTTCTGACTTGGCCGGGGCAACCCTAGTTTTGGGTCTGTAGTCTTCAATATATTTAGTTTTCTGCCCCTCCTCCCTCAGATCTTAAAAACTACAGAGGCTAGAGGGCTGCAAATTGGTATGCTGATCATCCACCCTCCAGTCATCAAACATGCCAGAGTGCAGCCCTCTAGCATCAATAGTTTTTATTTTATTTAAGGCTGAGAGTTTCATGGGCTGTGGCTGAGAGGTTCATACAGCGCAATTTTTACTTGTTTCTTTCATTAAAGGGTCGTTTCAGCTAATAGATAATACATGGCATTGTTTAATTCCCATTTGCACTTTTTCTAAGGTGAATCTTGCTAAACGAACTCTTTGCCCCTTTTTCTTTTTCTGTTTATATAGTTACGAATGATAATTTTAATTATAATTATAATTGTAATTATAATTATAATATTCTGGGTAATGTATGCCACAACTGCCGTCAATAATCGTCTCGGTGTTCAGAAATGACCTGGAATGTCATGGATTGGTCATTTTTGGAATAATTACTTCATTTGCTGGTCCCGAAATCCTGGTAATTTCTAAAGACCGATAAATATTATAACTTAGTGACACTTCTCTGTTTAAGTAATTGTAATAAAAACTATATGACACATTTTAAACTTGAAGAAACATCCCAAAATCAATCCTTTAAGATCTGGACCCAACATTAAAGTATTTTAGCCTGTTTTTCCATATCACCACGGATTTTGAGGGGTTTATCAATCAATTTTATCAGATTGCGCAATTGTTGGGTTAATTTTAAATAAAAATGAGTTAATTAAATTATAAATGGTCTTCCTGTAGGTCGTATAAAAAATGTTTTGGTGCTAAGTTTTAGGAATTTTTTTTAAAAAGGCAATTCCGTAACAGAACGAACCTGAAAGGCCCAATAAAAACTGCAGAATGAAGCGACAGGGGTGATTAATAATAATAATAATAATAATAATAATAATAATAATAATAATAATAATAATAATAATAATAATAATTCTGGCATAAATTAACAGATTGCAAGTCATGGTCCTTCACCTAGTCTGCCCTAAAATGGAAGACTGCAGTATCTGCAAAAATACAAAACTGAGAAAAATGGTAGATACTCCCTTGCCATTTTTGATTTTGCAGATACTGCAAATGGGCCCCCCTAAATACTCGCGGAAAGCATTGAAGAATCAATCTGAAACTGCAGTAACTTGTGCATTAGTGTTTCACGATCCCAATAGGTGGCATATCTCAATTTCGAAAATTTTGCAGATCCTGCAGTTTCAGAAGTGGATACTGAAGTCTTTGATAACGAACAGCACGCGTTGTTTCTTGGTGAGCAGGTTCTATTGTCACTTTTTCATAAGTTGTATTTTAATAGAGATCCTTCACATTCCGAATTGATCCCTGATCCCCTTCTGCCTGCCGAGAGGAACCAGATTCGCTAAACAGTGGCACCAATGTGCAGTAAATGTTTAGCCTCGCTGTCGAACTTCTCAGTTCCAGAGGTCCTTTATTCCTCACACCGTTGGACTGTGGAACAGCCTCCCTACTGAAGATGTCGTGCAGTTGGAATTTCAAAAGTTCAAGCGAAGATGCAATGCATTACTACCCTAATGCTATTCTCCTTACATTTTAATACATTTTTTATCTATTTATTAATTTATTAATTTATTTTTTCTTTTTAATGAGATCTCTTCTTTCTGTATTGCTCTTTACCTTCTCTTACTTCCTAGTTCTTTGTTGGACTGGCCGGTACCGTTCTCGGCTAGCACTCTGCTGGGCCCACGTTCGAGTCTCCGGCCGGCCAATGAAGATTTAGAGAAATTTATTTCTGGTGATAGAAATTCATTTCTCGGTATAATGTGGTTCGGATTCCACAATAAGCTGTAGGTCCCGTTGCTAGGTAACCAACTGGTTCTTAGCCACGTAAAATAAGTCTAATCCTTCGGGCCAGCCCTCTCTAGGAGAGCTGTTAATCAGCTCAGTGGTCTGGTTAAACTAAGGTATACTTAACTTTTTTCTCTTACTTCCTAATGAACGCCATATTCTATGGAAGCTTGAATTTCAAGTCAGTGGCCCCTTTGGTGGGCTTGTTCCATATGAATAGTGTTTATCTTCTGAATAATAATAATAATAATAATAATAATAATAATAATAATAATAATAATAATAATAATTAGAAAAGGTCGCGAATAGACATTTGAAGACAGGGACAGGCCAGACTTAGAGTATCTGAAGATACGACTGTCACGATCCCAGCGATGATGATCAAAATCATTACATACCTTTTTTATGAAGAAGGAAATTACCATTTCCGCTCCCGAAGGTGGGGTAGTGCCGTCAGTGAACCTCACACGGTGCATTGTAGGCAGTACTTAGGGTTCTTCGCAGCGTCCTTTCGGCCCCCAGCTGCAACCTCTTTCATTCCATTTACTGTACCTCCGTTCATTTTCTTTCTTTCCTCTTACTGTCCACCCTCTCCTAACAAGTGGTTCATAGTGCAACTGCGAGGTTTTCCTCCTGTTACACCTTTCAAACCTTTCTACTCTCTGTTTTCCTTTCAGCGTTTGAAGACCTCGTAGGTCCCAGCGCTTGGCCTTCGGACTAAATCGTATATTCTATCAATCTTACCATTTCTGCATAATGTTCTCATATTTGCTAAACAAACAACCAATTCGTCATAGAGACTTGAAATGACAAGGGTCCCAGAACAATAACCTTTGGAACGCCTCATTAAAAACTCCATCGAAATCAATCTCATTGTCGAGGTCAGGGTAGAGATGAATTGAATGGTCACACTTATGGGAATCCAAATATAAATTTGTTTCACAAAGGGCTTAAATTACGAATGATATAATGATATATATGTATATATTATATATAATATATATAAATATATACCATTTTATAAGATTTGTGTAATAATCATCATCATCGTCGTCTGTAAACGATTTAATCTGTCTCTCCGACTTGACCAGAACTATTTTATAAGATCTGTGTAACAACAATAATAATAATAATAATAATAATAATAATAATAATAATAATAATAATGTACACGAATTAATTTCTCCGACTTAACAAAAGTAATTTTATAAGATCCGTTTAATAATAATAATAATAATAATAACAATAATAATAATAATAATAATAACAACAATCTGTAAATTATTTAACCTTTCTCTCGGTCTTGATGAGAACCAGTATGAATAACCATAATGTATAATAATAATAATAATAATAATAATAATAATAATAATAATAATAATAATAATAATAAACGATTTAATCTATCTCTCCGACTTGACAAGAACCATTTTCATAAGATCTGCTTTGCAACAGAGAAATATTGCAGCACGCCTCCCCTCTCCAGACTGTGTCCTGTGTGCATGTGTTTGTGTGTGTGTGTGTGTGAATCCATTGTGTCAGCGCCGGTCAACATGAGTCACACACACTAGCTCTCTGGGATATATTCGGCCATGGAAGGCACAACTGACTGCTGTCTGCCTCCCCGTTAATATATTTCCCCTTTCAAACGCTCTTTAAACTCGTTTCATTCTTGTCCATTTAAAGTCGTGCCACATCTCTCTCTCTCTCTCTCCCGATTAGCCCGGGATAGGGTGTGAGTCACTCTTAGGTGCGGTCATTCCTGGTACAAGGCGCGTTCTTTTTGCCGAAAATCGGCGGTGGCGCCGCGTTTGAGCTCTGATCAACGACTGGTTTTGTACGTGCGGGGCTGGCCGGCTGAGCGAGCGGTCGAGGTGGTATATTCTCTCCGGAGTTGTCAGAGCAACAATGTTTTGTATTCTGAGATATGTAGAGGCATTTGGGAGAGATGTGTTCGTATTGTTTTTTCTCTCTTGGTTGGGGGTGTTCATGCATGCATCAACATAAAAATATGGTAGGTAATGTGTGACATTGGTTAGAATTCAGTCCTTTTTACTTGTGTTTACATTTTTAAAAGAAAGGTGTTCATTTTAAAGCACACACACATATATATATATATATATATATATATATATATATATATATATATGTCTGTGTGTGTGTTTATGTATGCATCAACATTAAAAAAATGGTAGATAATGTGTGACATTGGTTAGAATTCAGTCCTTTTTACTTGTAGGCTATTTACATTTTTAAAAGAAAGGTGTTATTTTAATACACACACACACACACACACACACACACACACACACACACACACACACACATATATATATATATATATATATATATATATATATATATATGTATATGTATATGTATATGTATATATATATATATATATATATATATATATATATATATATATATACTGTGACAGAAGTGTCCAGTGTCTGTTCTTCAAATCAAACCTGATATCTAAGTGCTTGTCCCGGAGTCTAGTGCACCATTTATATATGGTGACCCTGGAGTGTCCAGTGTCTGTTCTTTAAATCAAACCTGGTATCTAAGTGCTTGATATTTGATTACCAAACTTACCATTTATTCAACAATTATAGTTACCTCACAAAAGCCAGACACCTGAACCCTCATCACACATACAAGACGACTGATTTTTCTAAAGGCAACAGTGATCCCTTATAAAACTTATCAATCATGAAAGAAAGTAGATAAAGTTCGTTAAACAGGTGTGAGGTAAAATCTAAGGGCATCACTCCATTAACATTATAAAAGTTCAAATATTTCTATTTATTTCATTTCCCTGGTTCGAGCTCACTTCAATTACTTGAAGGAAAACATCTCACTTACCACTCTATATCTAATTCAAATCAAAATTACTGGTGGGTCAATGAATGAAACTCTGATATAATATTTTAAATACAAAAATTTATTTCTAAATTCAAAGATTATACATGACATTAACAGTCTCAGGGAAATTTATTATTACTTGAAAAATTGGATTAAATCTGAATTAATCATCAGTCAAAATTAAATCAGAAATTAATTTATCAATTAATCAAAAATTATTAAAGAAGAAAATAAATTGTTAACAAGATTTCAATTCCCAAGTGTTAAACAAAATAAGGCAAATAAATCAATCATGTAAAAATGTGGATACAAAAGACACAGAAATATATACTCTGCAAAAAGATTAAATATAAAAAAATGTTAAGCAAAAATTAAGGCAATAGCAAACACACCACATATATGTATAAAAGAAAAATTCTTCAAAAGATAAAGCATAAAACATATAACACGAAAAAATATTAAAAAAGTGAAAAGGTATCTTTACATATAACCACTGCAGATATTACTTTTAGTGCACTAAAACCAGTAATTATGTTACCATACCTTGGTACCAAATTGCTTCGTGTTTTTACTCAGGCGCCGTTACACACACACTTAATAAAATACACTGTTCAGATAACTCAGATACATTTACTAAGGAATTAAACAGTTAAAGAATATGAGCAACCATCGTCTACCAAAATATCAATTACATTAAAACGGGACATTCGTAATCCCGAGAGAGAGAGAGAGAGAGAGAGAGAGAGAGAGAGAGAGAGAGAGAGAGAGAGAGAGAGAGAGAGAGAGAGAGACGCGGAGCGGAAAAATGCGGCTCCTTTTCACAACGCTTTTTGGTCTCTGAGTGTCGACTCCTCTGTATGGGCGTCTATCTACGTGGTAGGTCTAACCACAGTGTTTTGATCGAGTCCCAATGAAATGCATTACTTCAGCAGTTTTGAAAATGGACTAACAACCGCTCTCTATACAACGAACAACGGTTCTCTCTCTCTCTTAGCGCCACTCACATCCTCTCTAACTATACAGCGTCTCAAGACATACAGCGTTCAATCATTTTACCTACGCTAACTCTTTTACGGTATACGCGTATCTGAACACAAAATCATAGTTATACAACAACTCACACATACACACGGGGAGATTACTGCATTATGAAAACCACAGCATAAGAATACATACGAGTATACATATATGTTTGCATACTGTGTCCTCTCTAGAACTGTAGAGATGAATGGGTTTCAGCGCATGTAACAAAAAGAAGAATTGAAAAATAAATGGAGGCACTTGGAAGTGGTAAAATGATCAGCATAGACGAAAGGATGGATCAGAGTGTTGGGAGCTGGTTCAGTCATGTAGGAAGAATGGAGCGAGTTAGGTGGGTTAATAACACAGTACAGACACCACCCGGCCGTTTGTATGTTGGTTACTGTACTCTTGAAGTACAGCATGATATAAAGTCAATACAGTAATGTATGTTTTATCATCCTGAAACACAAGTACAGTGTACATACAGTACTGTATGTACAGAATAGGCGCGCAAAACAAAATTTGAACTTAAGGGTGGCAAAGGGGAGCGCTCTGAACACAATTTTAATTTGCGATCCCGTTTGTTTGTATCTCTGAATGTTCGTAAGTTGAATGTTCGTAAGTAGGGTGGTGTCTGTATACAGTTCAGAAGCAGAGTAAGACCTGCAAAAGGTCATCTGAACAGAAGGTGTGAAAGAGACATTGGAAAGGAGGGGCCCCAACATGCAAGAAACAAGAGATTGCGTTTTATATGAAGATGAATGGCGTCGTGTGCGTAGGGGTGTTGGATGCTGCTGGTGAGGCTTATGTGTAAGAGTAATAAGCTGTTAATAATTCAGCAGATTCATCAGTTGGAGATTGAGTTCGGGTGTGATCGTTTTCCTTCGTTTTTCGGAAGCCAACACTTCTTATTGGAAACAGCTTAAAGGTTTATGTTTATGTATACATATATATATATATATATATATATATATATATATATATATATATATATATATGTGTGTGTGTGTATATATATATATATATATATATATATATATATATATATATATATATATATTTATATTTATATATATATATATATATATATATATATATATATTGTGTCCGTGTGTGTGTTTGTTGTAACTGTAATACCACAATGCCTTCTTAAATTCTCGATTTTCACACCTTGGATACGCTTGTAACTAAAAGTGTGAAAATTGGGAAATTGAGAGGGCATTGAGGATATATATATATATATATATATATATATATATATATATATATATATATATATATATATATATATATATATATATATATAGATAGATAGATATTATAGTAATGAATTTTTATGTGGACTACAATCTTGAACCTCTGCAGACAGGCTGAATTTTCGCTCATGAAATTGCACTCAAGTCGGCTGCCCTTTGATGCCGAAACCCCTAAATATCAGGGATATTTACGGCAGCTCTAGTGTTACGCTCGGACGCAGCACAGTTCAGTTTTATGTACATCATCATCATTATTATTATTATTATTGTTATTATTATTATTCAGTAGATGAAACCTATTCATATGGAACAAGCCCACCACAAAAGCCATTGACTTGAAATTCAAGCTTCCAAAGAATATTAAGGTGCTCATTAGGAAGAAGTGAGCGTACGTAAAGGGAAATTCAAAAAGAAGAGATCTCGCTTATTAAAAAAAAGTCACAGAGATTCCCAGCCGCTCACCAGCTTCGTTACAAAGCAGTGAACAGGCAAGGACCTACTGAGAGCCCCTGCTGGACTCCTCTGAACCTTCACCGGGGAGCCCCGTTCAGCATGTCGACTCGATGTTGACACCCGGACTCTCTTCTCGTGGCTGCCTCGAATTGCACTGAGCACCCATGTTGGGCTTCTCTTCTGGTCTGTGGCGTACTCGACCACTTTTTCACACTTTCAAGAGAATTTTTGTTGATTGCATTCACTGAATAGAGTGGAATAGAATATATAGGATTTAGGCCAAAGGCCAAGCACTGGGGCCATGAGGGCATTCAGCGCTGAAACGGAAATTGGCAATAAAAGGTTTGAAAGGTGTAACAGGAGGAAAACCTCACAGTTGCGCTATGAATAAACTCTTAGGAGAGGGTGGAAAGAAAGAAATAAGAAAGGGGATATGAACGGAGGTATTGTACAGAAAAGGGTTGCAGCTAGGGGCCGAAGGGGCGCTGCAAAGAACCTTAAGTAATGCCTACAGTGCAACCCATGAGGTGCACTGACGGCGCCACCCCACTACGTGGATTATATGCACTGATTTCCGGGTTCTAGAGGAATGTGTTTTGAGTTGAAATGGTGGTTTAGGTGCCTGTGCAATAAGGCTTAGCGGTATTACTAGAGTATAGTATATCATAATGAAGGTAATTTGCTAAATTGCTAAATAAGAATGAATAGAATATGGAATTTAGGCCTAAGGTCAAGCTCTGGTACCTACGAGGTCATTCAGCGCTGAAAGGGAAATTGACAACAAGAAGTTTTTGCACTGTGAAGCAATTGTTAGAGAGGGTGGAAAGTCAGATGGAAGAAAGAGAACATGAACGGAGGTACAATAAAAGGAGTAAAAGAGATTGCAGCTGGGGGCCGAAGGGGCGCTGCAAAGACCCTTAAGTAATGCCTACAGTGCACCACATGAGGCGCACTGACGGCACTAACCCCTTACGGGGAAATGAGAATGAAAAGGAAAAATAAAGAGAAGAGACACTAATAGCAAATGGGATGGAGGTTAAAGACAGAACATGCAGAGAAAAAGAGCGACAGGAGAAGAGATGAAAGGAATGAAAGACAGGGAAAATGAAGACCAGATGATCGTTGTTTTTTGTAAGTAAGAGAAAAAGGTTTGCAAAAAGACAGCGATGAGGAAGATGTATATCATGATACTGCAGAGGGATCACTTTTGTTCATCTTCTTGTACACTAGTTCAACTTTTTGTGGCCAGCGAAACCAAAATAATAGCAAGTAAAAACTCTGCTAAAGTTTCTTCGGCGCAGTCGAGTTTTTTGTACAGCGTATAATACTGTATGAAGCTCTCGATGTGCCGTAGTATGAAACGCTTAACCACGAGTCAGGACTCACGACCGGGCAGACTCAGTTGCTCCCCAGATGCGGTCAGGTGAAGATCCGTCGGCGGCTGGCATCTCTAGCAGTGCCAGACGCATGATCCATGGCTAACCTTAACCTTAAATAAAATAAAAACTACTGAGGCTAGAGGGCTGCAATTTGGTATGTTTGATGATTGGAGGGTGGACGATCAACATACCAATTTGCAGCCCTCTAGCCTCAGTAGTTTTTAAGGTCTGGGGGCGGACAGAAAAAGTGCGGATGGACAGACAAACAGCCATCTCCATAATAGTTTTCTTTTACAGAGAAGAATGATATAATAGAACGGAGAAAGTTACTAATTTAATAAGCTTTTAAATAGAATCCCCGTAGGGGTTTAGTGCCGTCAGTGCACCTCTTGTGGTGCACTGTAGGCATCACTTAAGGTTCTTTGCAAAGTCTCTATGGCCCCTAGCTGCAACCCCCTTTCATTCCATTTACTGTACCTCTGTTCATATTCTCTTTCTCCCATCTAATTTCCCCAACCGTCTCCTGACAATTGATTCATAGTGCAACTGCTTTGATGTTTTCCTCCTTTTACACCTTTCAGACCTCTGCTTTCAATTTTCCTTTCAGTGCTGAATGATCTCTTAGATCGCAGCGCTTGGCCTTTGCCCTGAAGTCTGTATTCTATTCTATTCTATTTTAAATAGAAAGAAATTCAGTCAGGAAACAAAACAATCTTCCGGTTAAAACTTGTAAATGAAAATCTCGTATTACCAACAAGAGAAAAAATTACTTTTTTTTACCCCTACCTTCTCTCATTACCATATATTGTCCATCTCTCTCTCTCTCTCTCTCTCTCTCTCTCTCTCTCTCTCTCTCTCTCTCTCTCTCTCTCTCTCTCTCTCTCTCTCTCTCTCTCTCTCTCATATCCGCAGTTAATCAGTTAATCGTGTTTTTATCTTCGCTCTTCACATCCTGCTTTGGTGGTGACACTTATTGGCGACAGGTAAATAAAGAGAAAGAGGCCGGCAGACATAGACAAAGAGAGAGAGAAGAGAGAGAGAGAGAGAGAGAGAGAGAGAGAGAGTGAGAGCGAGAGAGATTTGTATGAGTCATCGCCGGTTACAATAGTGCCTTTGAGTGTGAAAATCCGCCATCTTCGGTTAGTTCTAGTAGAATGTTTTGACAATCGTTCGTTTGATGGTGCACGGGTTTATTATTATTATTATTATTATTATTATTATTATTATTATTATTATTATTATTAGTAGTAGTAGTAGTAGTAGTAGTAGTAGCATGAGTCATGAAATGGAGAAACAAATCCACAGTTATGTATGGGTACGTATATTTAAAAACAAATGTCTGCAAAGAGCTTTGGGGAATCTTTTCGATTTCCCTTTTCAATCGAAAACATTCCCGAAAGTTCTCTGTAAAGATTTGTTTTTAAATATACGTACCCATACATAACTGTGGATTTGTTTCTCCATTATTATTATTATTATTAAAAATTGTATTTTGCTCTTGTAAATAAAACTACTTATGAGACATCTGAGTGATTGTCTAAAACGTAAACAGTTCCCTTAAAATAATGTACTGTAGAGATCTTTCCAGAGTAGTGAGTGAAAGACACTTTTCAGCCGCACATAAAAGATAGTAATGATCGTAAGTTTAGATAAATTAAAATGTACCAATGTTTATGCAGACTTTCTTCAAATATCCCCGTAGAGGGTAGTGCCGTCAATGCACCTCACAAGGTACACTGTAGGCATTACTGAAGGTTCCTTGCAGCGTCTCTTCAGCCCCTAGCTGCAACCCCCTTCATTCCTTTTACTGTACCTCCGTTCATAAGCTTTCTTTCCTCTTACTTCCCACCCTCTCCTAACAGTTGATTCATAATGCAACTGCAAAGTTTTCCTTTGTTACACCTTTCAAACCTTTTACTGTCAATTTCAGTTTCAGCGCTGAATGACCTCGTAGGTCCCAGCGCTTGGCCTTTGGCCTAAATTCTATACATTCTGTTCAAAGAGTTTCCATAACGCCCCCACTGACCCAGAGCTCTTAAGATGACTCGATTATGCAAATGCTTCCATAATGTTGAGAATTGACACCAGTTGCCTTGATTGCATTGAGCAAGTCTCCCATGATGCGCTATGATTTCAATGTTGCATGAGCGATGATATAATTGCCCAAGAACTGTGATTGTAGAGGATCTTCCGAAAAATATCGCTTTGCCCATATATTTAGACAGATTTGACGGTATGTGTCCTACCATAATGATACTGCAATTATTATTATTATTATTATTATTATTATTATTATTATTATTATTATTATTATTCAGAAGATGAACCCTATTCATATGGAACAAGCCCACCGCAGGGGTCACTGACTTAAATTCAAGCTTCCAAAGAATATGGTGTTCATTAGAAAGTAAGAGAAGGTAAAGGGTAATACAGAAAGAAGAGATCTCGCTTATTAAAAAGGATAAATTAATTCATAAATTAATAAATAGATAAAAATGTATTAAAATGCAAGGAGAATAATTAGGGTAGTAATGCATTGCTTATGTTTGTTTGATTATTTGTGATTCTGGGTTTGTCCAAGAGCTTTGTGAATGCCATTATTTATAAGTATCTTCCATATTACTGTCTAATAGAACCCATGATATCATGATTGTTTAGAGACTTTAGACGATCCAAAAGGGAGTCAGTTGTGTAAAAGCTTAGAGGATATTGCTGCACATGCTGTATAGGTTTGCCAGTGGGACTGTGATTACCAACATTTGTTCTACTGCCGCTAGGTGTTGGTATGAAGAAGCCACGTGTTGTGACGCCAGTTAAAGAATTTAGCAATCAATCAATGAGCACCAATTGCGATGATCCAAATATGCAAGATCTGTCGAGTTCTCGGAGATAATGTGGTGTGCACAAAGATCATATCCTGCTCTGACAACACAAGGTCTCTGTTTATGGTGTGCTTGTCAAAGAGCCTTAGTGGTATTCACGCATGCATGCGTGCCATAAAGCAGCAGAACATGCACATTAAGTGGGTGCGTTTCTAAAGAGCATAAAACGACAAAAGACATTCTCACAGTCTGCCGTTGGGTATATGTGAATTGGAGATTGAGATGGAACTGAGTAGATCGGACATGTAACGGATGAAACAGGCCCCGGTGCGGGGGTAGTGCTGTCATTCCACCTCATGCGGTGCACTGTAGGCATTACTTAAGGTTCTTTGCAGCGTCCCTTTGGCCCATAGCTACTACCCCTTTCACTCCTTTTACTGTACCTCCATTCATATTATCTTTCTTCAATCTTACCCTCTCCTAACAATGGTTTCATAGTGCAACTGCGAGGTTTTCCTCCTGTTAAACCTTTCAAACCTTCTTCCTGTCAATTTCCCTTTCAGCGCTGAATGACCTCATAGGTCCCACTGCTTGGCCTTTTCCCAAAATCCTATATCCCATTTCATTTCATGAATGAAGTAGCATAAAGGAAAGAGACTCCGTAATGATGACAAACAAACTAACGAAGTGAATCGAGACGTACATTGTGCTGGATTTCTTTCAAGAGGTTAGTCACCACAGGACGGAGGGAGGACGAAAGGGAAAGGATTGGCGGATCCGATAAGCCGAAAGGCGACACTCGTGAAGTGCTGTAGGGAACATTTCGAAATAAGGAAGCACGTGGCCAGTGGACAGCAAAGGACAGGCCTTAGCGAAACATTTACGTGGCTATTCATCCCCCCCCTTGTATTTATGTGTTCATTTTAGTGGTCTGGTTAAACTAAGATATACTTAACTTTAGCTTTCTGTAAAAGGAAACTATTATAGAAGTGGCTCTTGTCTGTCCGTCAGCACTTTTTCTGTCCGCCCTCAGATCTTGAAAACTATTGAGGCTAGAGGGCTGCAAATTGGTATGTTGATTGTCCACCCTCCAATCTTCAAACGTACCAAATTGCAGCCCTCTAGCCTCCTCAGTAGTTTTTATTTTATTTAAGGTTAAAGTTTGTCATGATCGTGTTTTTGGCAGCGTTATAGGGACCAACAACACAGGCCACCACCGGGCCGTTGGTAAAAATTTAATAGACCGTGGCTTAGGGTTTCATACAGCATTATACGCTGTACACAAAACTCGATTGCGACAAAGTTTCTTCAGCGCATATTTTACTTGTTTATATTCGACACCAAGACACTTAAAAGACAAACTAAATATGGAAAATTTATATTTTTATAAAACACCGAATTTCTGTGTACCTTTAGTTTTATTGAAAGACTAGCACTAAAATTTATCAAGTTAAATGAACTCTCTCTCTCTCTCTCTCTCTCTCTCTCTCTCTCTCTCAGAGACCCTTTTGAGTTGAGAGTGTTACTTTAATGGAATTGTTTAGTCTTCCTCAGTCACCTAATACCTCTGCCATAGCGGATTAGTATCACGACTTCTTGTATTCCTTCGGATGTTTCTCATTTTAATGCTCTTGTTTTGTTGTTACTCATTAGTTGAAGTGTAAGATCTTAGTTTTAGTTTTCTGTAAAAGAAAACTATTGAGATGGATTTTCATCTGTCTGTCCGTCCGCCCTCAGATCTTAAAAACTATTGAGGCTAGAGGGCTGCAAGGTGGTATGTTGATCATCCACCCTCCACTTATCAAACATACCAAATTACAGCCCTCTAGCCTTTGTAGTTTTTATTTTATTTAAGGTTAAAGTTAGCCATGATTGTGCGTCTGGCACCGCTATCGGTGTCAACAATACAGGCCACCACCGGGCCCCGTGACTGAAAACTTCATGGGCCGTGGCTGAGAATTTCATGGGCCGGGGCAGAGTTTCATACAGCCTTATACGCTGCACAGAAAACTCAATTGCGCCGAAGAAACTTCGGCGCATTTTTTCTTGTTTTCTTTTTTGTTTTGTTTCCACATGAACGTTTTATTGTTATGTACATATATACATCATGCAATGTATAATTTGAAGAGATGACATTTGTTTTAGTTGCAACCAAAACCACAACACATTAAATATGTAGGACTTCTACGTGTTTTACAGCCAAGATTCATGTCGCAGACGTTGAGTTGCCAAAATATTGGTATGATGCAAAAATTGTAACATCTTATTTGTTCACATTTGTTGCGCATTTATTATAAAATATTTTTTAGGTTGTATTGAGTCTAATGCACTGCCATCTGTCTGGTTCATTTTCCTATTTTTGCTTTACTACTGACCTCATTGTTGGTCTTTAATATTAGAGTGATAGGAGAGTAAGCTCCCACCAATTGCCAAACAAATATGATGTTTAGCCCAACACAGGTCTGGAATAGCTAGGTAAAAGGTGTGTTTATGGGGTATGAGGGTGAGGATGGGGTATGTCAGACTATTTTCCTGCTCAGTGATTGTGAACATCAGCGTCAAGCTTAAATTTTCTATTTATTTGAATTGTGTTGTCTAATGCTGACGAAAAACTAGGTATTTCTAAGGCTTATTTTATAGAGACTCTGGTATTAATGCCAGGTAATTCATATTCCCGGTTCTACCATCATTGAAATGTTGTTCTTATCTGGGTGTTAGCAGCTTGCCGGGATCCTTACAGCTTATATATCGACAATATTGCTCGAAGTGGTGGTTTCCTTTCTCTCAGAAATTGGTCATTATGATTGTGATGGCACCAGAAGATTTCTGTTTGAACTTCTCCCAATAAGCTCTGTTATAACAGGAGGAGGCTTCCATTGAATGGTTTAAAGGTTGCTAATGAGAAGCAGAGACCGAATATATATGCAAACGATCAACATCCTATCCCCATCTCCAATCGAGTGAGCTCTGGATGGGCAAGGCAATGGCTGCTGAGTTCTGAGCAGACAGACCTTTGTGACCTCCGCTTCCTCCCAGACCCCCAGAGCCCTGTCTCAAAAGAACAGTAAGGTCGCGTGCCACTGAAAATCTATCACTGCTAGAGCGAGGCTTGAACTCGGGACCCACAGGTGCAAGTCACTGATTCTGAGTGCAAGTCATTGATACTGAGCCAATACCGTGTAACGTCTCACTCGAAAGTGCGTGCTACTTTTATTTCTGTAAAATCCTTCAGTATCGACGGTCTTTTGGGATGTCATGTTGTCACACTTCTTTCGGTCAGAAACCATTTATTCTTTTCACAGTGGAATTTCAGAATGATCTTGTTGATAGTATTACTGGTCCTGGTGCTCCTAAGTTCCAGAGCGGGTGTAATTTTGTTTTAAAGCTCCAAGCACGAGTGTCTTGATTAAGAAGGCAAGAAAGTGCATGGCTAAGCAATTATTGTTTCTTAATTCAGGCGCTTTCCAAAGACAGGCCTCTGTTATTATCAGTTTTTCAAGTCATGGGTGCTGAAATCTCTCGAAGTCTATTGGTTTTGCTTTCTGGGTTTTAGTTTTGTGCAAAAGAAAACTAGTGAAAAGGCTTTGTCTGTCCGTCCGCACTTTTTCTGTCCGCCCTCAGATCTTAAAAACTACTGAGACCAGAGGGCTGCAAATTGCTATGTTGATCATCCTCCCTCCAATCTTCAAACATACCAAATTTCAGCCCTCTAGCCTCAGTAGTTTTTATTTTAAGGTTAAAGTTAGCCATAATCGTACTTCTGGCACTGCTATAGGTGCCAACACAGGCCACCACCGGGCCGTGGGTGCAAGTTTCATGTGCCATGGCTGAGAATTTCATACAGCATTACACGTTGCACAGAAAACTCGATTTTTTTGTTTACTTCTGTGACCTCTCTGCCAGTGATCCTGGGAGGAGGTTTGTTTTCACACATCCGCCTGTTTGGGGGATAGTGCGTTCTATTGGGATAAATCAGGAACAGAGGAACATTTTCAGATAACAGTTTGCACATATGTTCGGTTTCGGGGACCTCCTTTAGTAATGCTTCGTTAATTCGTTGCAATTTTCGCACAAAAGGTCAAAAATTTTCACTCAAAAGGTCATCAGTTTTCACACAAAGGGTCATCAATTTTCACATAAAAGGTCATCCATTTTCACACAAAGGTCATCCATTTTCACACAAAAGGTCATCCATTTTCATACAAAGGTCATCCATTTTCACACAAAGGGTCATCCATTTTCACACAAAAGGTCATCAGTTTTCTCACAGAAGTTCATCAGTTTTCTCATGGAAATTCATCAGTTTTCACACAAAAGGTCATCAATTTTCACACAAAAGGCCATCAGTTTTCTCACGGAAATTCATCAGTTTTCACACAAAGGTCATCCATTTTCACACAAGAGGTCATCCATTTTCACACAAAAGGTCATCCATTTTCACACAAAAGGTCATCACGTCAGTATTCTTGAGATATTTCATTAACACACAAAGATGAAGAATTTTTGGTAGATAAAGACATGTGGGTGCCTTTTTGGTGTGCCCTCTGCTGAGTGTTGTTCTTTCCATATGTTGTATAGGGCTGAAGAGCAAACACACTGATATGATTTTCTTCTTATACATATATACCCTCCAGCTTCCTCATGACTTCAGGCATCTGGGATATCGACGAGATCTGATGCTCACTATTCTTCCTTCATTTTTGGAATATTGACAACCAGAGGATGCCATTGTGAAGCCTGAAGAATTGCAGTAACGTTGACAACTTTATAGTTGTGTTAGTGTCAAATGGAATAAGATGTTTGCTCAGTACAACCAAGTTCAGAAAGAGGATTCAAGGGTATATAGCCCAAATGAATTTGTTCACTTTGTTTACAAGTATAATCACAGACTCTACGTTTCTCTGGGTAAGATAAGCTAGTTGTCAACAACTGGTAGGTATGATATCACACACACACAATCATCTATTGGAACGGGTGTTGAATAACTTATTCTCCTTGATGTCCTTGCTCATCTTCTTTTTAAGTATTTACCCTCCTCCCCCCAACCTCCCCCCCATATCACTCATGACTGCCTCATCTATCCTCCTGTGTTCCTAAACACTCGTCGTTCCCAACCCTGCAGATGCAGCCCCAAGTGGGGTCACTAATTGTTTATCTTGCGGTCACCAAGCCATTAAACTCTTGAAATAAAAAATACACTATATGTTCAGTCTCCGAATCTGAGGTATTACATGCCTGAATTCGTTGAAGAAAACCCAAGTATATGCTGGATTCTCAGGAGGAGAAAATATTTAAAATTGATGATGTTGTTGACATCTGATATTGGTTAATACTAAATTATTAAATACTGCTGATAAGGGCAAATTTTACTCTCTCGTATTTGAACACAATAACTACCAGTCTGGATCAGACAGGTCTTCTCTCACAGCCAGTCTGCTGCCAGTGAAGCTGTGGTCGTGTGTAGTGATGGGAAATAATCTGTTAATTCCCCGTAGGGGGGTTTAGTGACGTCAGTGCACCTCACTGGGTGCACTGTAGGCATTACTAAAGGTCCTTTGCAGTGTCCCTTCGGCCCCTAGCTGCAACCCCTTTCATTCCTTTTATTGTACCCCCATTCACATCTTTCTTCCATCTTCCTACCCACCCTCTTCCTAACAACTATTTCAAAGTGCAACTGCGAGGTTTTCCTCCTGTTACACCTCTCAAACCTACCTACTCTCAATTTCCTTTCCAGCGCGGAATGACTTCATAGGTCCCAGTACTTGGCCTTTGGCCTAAACTCTATAGTGTTCCATTCCATTCCAATCGGTTAATTGGTATGCTAATGTACTTGATTCCTTATGTTGTATTTGAAGCATGTTGTTTCGGTCACAGTGCGTTTTCTTCTTCAAACTGAAATAAGAAATTAAAGTACGATTAGCATGATAAAAAAAACGGTGGGTTTTCCACTTGCCAATGAATTATTCAACTACAATTTTGTTCTGCTCGTGCTGAGGCTAATTTAACCTTCTGCACGCCAGTAGGACAGTAACTACAATTATGTTTGTAATTACTGTTGTTCCTTTTTTTGGGGGGTGTATTGAGATTTGTATCTTAGTGTTTATAATCACGACTAGTTGAATTTTGAAACATATTTCTTTCAAGAGATTTATCTTGATGATGTCATGGTAATTAGTGTGAATTATTATAAATTTCTCAAATCTAATCGGCTATTTCACGTTCATGTATATGTTTCACGAAGTCCCTGAAATTTTCAGGGAATTCGTGAAATCACCAGTTCAATTAGGGACATTTGATTCCCGAGGGGCTAGTAGTAAACACCGCGAAACACTGATTCATCTACACTGTT
>NC_089766.1:51427296-51454796 GCF_040412425.1 Macrobrachium rosenbergii
AGTTGACGCTCTGAATACACCAGCAAGAAAGGTAACTGGGACTCAACAATGTGTATGTGAGAACCAGCTTCTCCTTTATGGAGGTAATGTGGACGTGGAAAAAATTGTGGAAACTGCTGAGACGAAATGTTTATGTAGCATTTGCGTAGCAAGAAGGGTGCAGAGGTGTGGGAAAAAAAAGTTAAGTATACCTTAGTTTAACCAGACCAAAGCTGATTAACAGCTCTCCTAGGCCTGGCGCGAAGGATTAGACTTATTTTACGTGGCTAAGAACCAATGGGTTACCTAGCAACGGGACCTACAGCTTATTGTGGAATCCGAACCAAATTATACTGAGAAATGAATTTCTATCACCAGAAATAAATTCCTTTAATTCTTCATTGGCCGGCCGGAGACGCGAACTCTGGCCTAGCAGAGTGCTAGCCGACAACTCTACCGACTGTGTGGGAGATGTCGAGGTACACCAAAGGTGTATTAAGACGAATGGCGCTGTTCAGAGGGTGGCGTGTTCCTGTGGAGAGAATGAAGAACGGCAGTTAGTGAGCAGTCTGTGAAAAGTCTGAATATTTTGGTGATTTCTCAAGGAGGAAGATCTGTTGGAACAGAGGGTCTTGCTATCCTCCTGGAGATAGTGAAGTATGCAGGTGAAGAGCAGGTGTTTGTAGGATGGGATGACCATGAATGTGCGTGTGTATATATATATATATATATATATATATATATATATATATATATATATATATATATATATATATATATATATATATATATTGTGTGTGTATTACGGAATGTCTTGAGTTATATTCCATCCCCTCGTTTCCATGTTTCCCTATTGTTCTTGTCCCTCCCATTACCCTTGACGTAATGGAACGTAAAATAACACATTTTTTTAGTGGTCCTGCTTTACGTAAACACTCAGAGCATTCCTGTAATGTCATTGCCATTTTAAATGGTTTACCCTGTAAAAAAAAAATGAGTAATGAAAATATTCATCAGAGATTTCGACGGCGAGGCTCCCGAAACAAATAATTCTGGCCGGATTGTTTACAGACCTGTCATCGCGCGAGGCTTGTGCAGACTGAAGTGCACGTGATAATCTTCATATTGTTTATCACCAACACTCGGAATGGGCGTAGGTTCTTTCACAGCAGCACAAAGGCTTCAACGAAAGAGAAGCTCAGGTGCTGTCATAGATGCATAGGGAGATGATGTGAGAACTGCTGAATGCGGATGGAAAATTTAATCATTAGCTTACAATCAACATCAATAACCCCTTAGGTGGGTAGTGCCGTCAGCGCAGAGGGTTCTTTGCAGGGTCCCTTCGGCCCCTAGCTGCAACCCCTTTCATTCTTTTTACTGTACCTCCTTTCATATTCTCTTTCTTCATCTGACTTTCCAGCCTCTCCTAATAATTGATTCATAGTGCAACTGCGAGGTTTTCCTCCTGTTACACCTTTCAAATCTTTCACTGTCAATTATCGTTTAAGTGCTGAATGACCTCATAGGTCCTAGGGCTTGGCCTTTGGCCTAAATTCTATATTCAGCTCAACTCAATTCAACATCAATAAGCCAGTTTTAGACACTGAAGATCAAGACATTGTTATTATTATTATTATTATTATTATTATTATTATTATTATTATTATTATTATTATTATTATTTTATTTTTTTTTTTAAAGTAGTACTGCAGAACACTTCAAAAGTTCCTTGACTGAATTAGTAAGCGTTCAGGGAAATGAAAGAGACGAATTTAAAAATGAAAACAGAAAATAAAAGCAGGAAATGCTTGATTAGATGACAATTATATGAAATATAAAATCGTCCTCCCTCTCCGTGTTTGACTTATTACTGAAGTGTTGATTGAAATTTATATCTGAAAGAAGCAAAAAGAAAAAGAAAGAAAAAGAAAACTCCAAACTGATCTTGAATGCTGTCGACCACATTTGCCGGATCAGTGGATCATTGGAAATACATAAGCAAATCGAAAAGAGAAGTGTTTTATATATATTTTATATATATATATATATATATATATATATATATATATATATATATATATATATATATATATATATATATATATATATATATATACAGTATATATATATATGTATGTATTATATATTTAGATATATAATTTATTTATTATATATATATATATATATATATATATATATATATATATGTGTGTGTGTATATATATATAAATAGATATATTATATATATATATATATATATATATAGAGAGAGAGAGAGAGAGAGAGAGAGAGAGAGAGAGAGTATATTGAATGATGTCTTTCTCTGGAATTATACAGACAAACAAAGCGGGGGCAGTGACCCACGAAACAATGGCTCATTGTGTTTGCTCTCTCTCTCTCTCTCTCTCTCTCTCTCTCTCTCTCTCTCTCTCTCTCTCTCTCTGTGGATGTCGCCAGTAATCCGAAACACCACGAACGAGCTTGTATAAATACCTTCAAACGTAATGTGGTCAGTATTATTCCTTTAATTAGTCACGATTCGGAGTCTGATATCTCCCAGGAATGTGAGACAGCAGTGTGTATATATATATATATATATATATATATATATATATATATATATATATATATATATATATATATATATATATATATATATATATATATATATATATATATATATGTATATATATATATGTATATTTATGTATGTATATTTGTATGTTTGAATTTTGAGCGATGTTTAATTTTTGTTTCAGTGGGCTTTCCCCCCTTCATAATTAAAAGAATGGAACACAGTTGTATTCTCATCGTTATTTTGTAACTCGTAGAGCTGTTTTGTCTGCGCTATTTATGCCTCTCTCTCTCTCTCTCTCTCTCTCTCTCTCTCTCTCTCTCTCTCTCTCTCTCGTTAGTGCCAGTTTGAACATCTAGTTGCTGAAGGCAGTATATATAGGCTATTTGAACTGCATTTGCAAATTGAATCACGATTTGTGTGTAGGTATTCAGTTGGCTCCTGCTGTTATACGATGATTAAATCTTAGGTGGCCTTTATTATTATTATTTCAGTAGATGAAAACTATTCATAACGAACAAGCACACCAAACGGGCCATTGACTTGAAATTCAAGCTTCCAAAGAAAGTTGGTTTCAACCTCCCACCGCAGCAGATCCCACACTGCAGCAGTAACTGATCATGATACAGAGCCAGTGATTCTTCATCGCCCTGGGGGAAGCACGAACCCTTGACATCTGAGTGGCATGCCACAACACTAACCATTATACCAGCGGACCAGAGTTATTCTGTTTCAGACTTAAAACGAGCTTCTGATAGGTTTTAGAAGATGGGACCTGGGTCATTATGATGTACCAGATATCATTGCAGAATTGTGGTGTTGTTTCAACATTCCTACTATCCATTTCAGGGACCCCAAGTCATCGTTTTTCTCAAATATCTTTCAAAATGATTATTTGATCGAATTGGTACTTTGACACAGCGTACAAGACACCTCCCGCTAATTTTTGGTAATACAGTGCATTGTCAAGTGGTTTTAGTTTAGGCGTTTACTCTTGACTTGAATGGTGTTGCCAAGCATCGCCAAACTATGCATTCGAACGTCCTTTATCCCCATCCCGTCCCTCCCTCCCCTTCCCCTCCTCATCCCTCCCTCAACCCTCTTTCCTGGCCTCCCCATCTCCGCCCCCCCCTTTCCTGTCAATGGGGGATAGCGGACGTTCGATTGCGTACTTTAGGCCTGCTGACTCATGTGACTTTGCCTTTAAAAGTCAAAAGTAAACGCCTTAACTAACACCATTTGACAATGCACTATGTTAACAAAAATTAGCGGGAGGTGTCTTGTACACAGTGTCAAAGTAGGCTACCATTTCGATCAGATAATTAGGTTGAAAGATATTTGAGAAAAACGATGACCCTTAGTCCCTGAAATGGATAGTAGGGATTCACAACTCCGTACCAAAGGAACTAAAACCACTCCCTGCAAGGAACTTGACTGTCGTCGCCGTCAGAAGTGATATCAAGCAGGTCAGCTTGGGATTCTGTGTGTTGTCGCCCCTTTGTAGGGATCAGATGCAGTAACCTCTCTAGTTGTTATTCTCTCTCATACTGTCGTTTTTTATTTGAATGCTCTACTTGATTTAATGGTAAGCAGTAACTGTTTCCCTTCGGCCCTCGTTGGATAAAAAATAGTGAATTCATTCATTTCATTTTTGATCTTTTGTCATAATATGCGTTGCTGAATATGGATTTCCAAACAGTACGTTAATCCCGTAGAGGGGTAGTGCCTTCATTGAACCTCACGTGGTGCACTGTAGAAGACATTAACTGAAGGGTCTTTGCAGTGTCCCCTCGGGCCCCTAGCTGCAACCCTTTTCATTCCTTTTACTGTACCTCCGTTCATATTCTCTTTCATCCATCTGACTTTCCACCCTCTCCAACAATTGTTTCATAGTGCAACTGAGAAGTTTTCGTCCAGTTGCACCTTTCAAACCTTTTACTATCAGTTTCCTATGCAGGAGTTGCTGCATTCTACTCTAGCATTTAGTTGATTTGCGACAGTTGCTGGGGCGGAATATTCTTTTGCAAGTTCATTGAGGAAGGGTTCATGTTTTTCGTAGCGATTACCATCGTTTAAGAAGAGAACAGAGCTTTCGCAGAGAAATGATACTAGGTTCTGAATAGCTAGATCATTTATTTGTTAACATGTGATCGATAAGTATACCTGGACGCCAAAAAACTAGTGCCTCAATATTAATTTATTAATTTCTTTTTTGTTTTTTCAATAAGCGAGATCTTCTCTTTCTGTATTTCCCTTTACCTCCTCTCATACTTCTTCCTAATGAATACCATGATATTCTTTGGAAGCTTGAATTTCAAGTCAGTTGCCCCTTTGGTGGGCTTGCTCCATATGAATAGGGTTCATCTTCTGAATGATAATAATAATTTTTTTTTTTTTTCTATCACGGTCATCCTATTCGACTGGGTGGTTTTTATAGTGTGGAGTTCCGGGTTGCATCCTGCCTCCTTAGGAGTCCATCACTTTTCTCACTATGTGTGCTGTTTCTAGTAGCACACTCTTCTGCACGAGTCCTGGAGCTACCTCGGCATCTAGTTTTTCCAGATTCCTTCCTTCTCAGGGATCTTGGGATCGTGCCTAGTGTTCCTATGATTATGGATACAATTTCCACTGGCATATTCCATATCCTTCTTATTTCGATTTTCAGGTCTTGAAACTTATCAATTATTATTATTATTATTATTATTATTATTATTATTATTATTATTATTATTATTATTATTATTATCTGTGTGATACGAGAACTCACTCGTCTTCTTGTGGCAAAAACACCACCTTAATAATCCAGAAGAAGTGCATATACTTGAGCACATTTTCAGGAGCGTTGAAGGGTGGGACATAATCCATTCTGAAATCAGATTTGTGGTTTCTCCAGTTGGAACGTTTGGAGATGAACTCCCCACATCCATCAATGCAGTGTCACCCAGGTGGGCTCTCAAGGGTTTAAATTTTTGGCTCAGGCAAGGGTGTGATCCGTCTTCTTTGATTCTCGTTATATTCCTTGTTTGTGCTTATTCTGGGTCTCGTTTTATTTTACTTTGTGTGTGTGTGTGTTTTGAAAGGAGTATGTACAGCGGAGAGAACTTGAATGAATAGGGAGAAGGTCCAGGATATAGTCTAAAGTTACCAGAATGTTTCCAAGGACAGTCACGTCAGCTTGGAATGATATTGTAACCATCGTGTATGTATGTGTGTATTGGTATGTGATAATATATATATATATATATAATGTATATATTTGTGTGTGTGCGGAATTATGCAGATCAAAACCAAAAAGTATCGTTGCTGGAGATTAAAGTAAAGTTCACATTTTGTGCGAATACCGAAGGTTGCTGTGAAAATTTTATCCACTCACATGCAAAATTTTATTATGTATATACAGTATATATATAAATATATATATATCGTATAAAGACATACACATGTGCATACATACATTTATATACATTATGCAAATATATATATATATATATATATTATATATATGTATATACATACACACGCCTATACATACATACAGATTATACATATATATGTGTACTGCACATACACATAGGTATGTATGTACACATGTATTCGTACCCCGTAGGTGTAAACCCATGTAAATAGATGTGGAGGATTCAGAAAACAGTAAAAAAACGTGTAAATAGAAACCACGATAATACTTGTGGGACCCTTTTGACGCGTCGTCATTAGCAGTCTGGTGCGCGAAGTCAATTTCTCCGCCGCCCAAATAAGGCAGGACCCCCTCCAGAGACGAAAACCAAGCTAATAAGCCCGGCATATTCATTTTGTATATTTGAATAACTCAGTGTCAGCGTTGCGTCAGTTCCTGCCTCAATTTTGGCAATTTTATATAAAAGGGTTTTGCTTCGTTCTCCAAATAAAGACAGATTTCTCGAAATCTCTCTGGGAGCTGAAATTATTCTGTACGCCATGTTTTTTTTTTTTTTTTTTTAGTTCCTCTTGGCTAGCTGCACTGTAGGTATTACTTAAGGTTCTTTGCAGCTTCCCTTCGGCCCCTAGCTGCAACCCCTTTCATTCCTTTTACTGTACCTCCGTTCGTATTCTCTTTTTCCAATCGTACTTTCCACCCTCTCCTAACAATTTATTCATAGTGCAGCTGCGAGGTTTTTCTCCTGGTACACCTTTCAAACCTTCTTACTGTCAATTTCCGTTTCAGCGCTGAATGACCTTATAGGTTCCAGCGCTTGGCCTTTGGCCTAAATTCTATATCCTATCAATCTTTAAGTATGATGAAATACAGGAGTCTTGTATCAAGATTGATTCGGGTAATATTATTCATCATCAGATCATTGGCCTCTACCTGTCCCGTCAAAATTGGTGGCAGTGTTTAAGACTTGGCAGTTTTGTAAAACATCAAGAACACTTTATGTTGTACAGCTGGTTCAAGAGTTTGTGATAATTAAACGTGGAATCTGTTTCCCGTAGATTAGCTGTTTGTGTGTTACACACAGAAAACGGGAACGCACACTGCTTAATATATATATATATATATATATATATATATATATATATATATATATATATATATATATATATATATATATATATATATATATATATATATATATATGTGTGTGTGTGTGTGTGTGTGTATGTGTATATATATATATATATATATATATATATATATATATATATATATATATATATATTATATATATATATATATATATGTATATATATACAATATATATACATATATATACATATACTGTACATGTGTGTTTGTGTGTGTAATTTAAGGCGGGATTGCAAGGAACGTACATCATAATTGAACCAACTGAAAAGCAATAACAGAGGAGGAAACAGAAAGAAGAAGAAAAATAAGAATAAAAGAGAATAATAATTCAATAGAACCGAGCCAAGACGATAAAAGAGCTATTTACACGAGACTCGCCAAAAAAAAAAAAAAAAAAAAAAGACAAACGTAGCGAGTTGAAAACCGATCGTAATCCGGGATGATATAATTCGTTTAAAAGCGCCCCAACCGATGTTCTCTCTCTCTCTCTCTCTCTCTCTCTCTCTCTCTCTCTCTCTCTCTCTCTCTCTCTACTGGGGTTTACTGTTGCGAGACGTCGGGGCTTTATAGGGCGGCATCAGCTGTCTCTCTCTCTCTCTCTCATCCCCCACTCGCCAGCGTCTCCTTCAAGTGGCTCGTTTCGTCTTATTTTCGTTCTGTTTATTAAGTGGATTAGAAGGGCTTTTGCTCGTTAACAGCGCTGGGTGCTGAGTCGCCTTTCGGGTTGCGCTGGGCAGGCTTTCTGCTTTTTTTTTTTTTCATGGCTGTGTACTTGTGGACGCGTTTTGGTTTTGTATACGCGTGTGGTTTTTTTTGGGGGTGTACCTTTTTCCATGGCTGTGTACTTGTGTATGTGTTTTGGTTTTGTATACACTTTTTTTTGGCTGTACGCTTTTTTCATGGCTGTGTGCTTGTGTACGTGTTTTGGTTTTGTATACACTTTTTTTGGCTGTACGCTTTTTTCATGTCTGTGTACTTGTGTATGTGTTTAGGTTTTGTATGCACTTTTTTTGGCTGTACCCTTTTTCATGTCTGTGTACTTGTGAGATTTTGCAGATATGCGTGTTGTTTTTTTTGATGACCCTTTTCAGTGTCTGTGTACTTGTGTACGTGTTTTGTTTTATCTTTTTTTTTCACGCTTTTTTCATGTCTGAACTGGTTTGTTTTGGGTATAACGTTTTTTGGATATTTTTTTTGAATGTTTATTGTATACGTGTTTTGGTTTTTATACACTTTTTGGTTGACCCTTTATTTCATGTTTGTGTAAATAAGTGCTTTGGTTTTGAATACACTTTTTTTGGTTGCACCCTTTATTTCATGTTTGTGTACTTGTATACGTGCTTTGGTTTTGAATACACTTTTTTTGGTTGCACCCTTTATTTCATGTCTGTGTACTTGTATACGTGCATTTTCAAACTTTTTTGTTGCACCCTTTAATGTTGTGTACTTGTATACGTGTTTTGGTTTTGTATACAGACCATGTCTGAACTTTAACAGCTTTGTATACAGTGAGGGCTGGCCTTTTCCATGTTAGTACTTATTTTACGTGTTTTGGTTAAGAACCTTTTTTTTTACTGTACCCTTTTTCCATGTCTGTGAGCTTGTGTACGTGTTTAGGTTTTGTATACTTTTTTTTGGCTGTACGCGTGTGTCAAGATATGCAGATAAAGTTATTATAGTGAGAAATGATTTTATTTCATTTTCGAACTGGTTTCAGTTGGGTAATTTTCTGGATATTTATTTTAGCTTATTGCTACGATATGTTATCACTGTTGGGAAACGTAGCAGGGAAATAAGTACTTAAACACATACTAACCATATCCGGAGCATTTTACTTTATCTGACGTTTCGCTACACTTACGTGTAGCATTTTCAAACTATAAAAAGGAGAAACAAGTTGCATAGTCAGAAATGGACAGCTCAGAGCTATACATAAATACATTGAAGAATATATTAAAAGTATACAAATTATTAAGTGCTAAAAAGTTTGACATCATTTTAAAAATTAAATAAATACTTTTTACGTGAATATTCACAAAGTACCAGAAACTATTTACAGTATATACATAGAATAAATCGAGCGGACATTAGAATATTAAAATATGGAAAGAGGATGGGCACTGCTATCTATATTCAATCTATCACTGTTATATTATAAACTAGCCAATTGTAGGTCGACGTTAAAGTTATATATTCAATATGGCGTTGTCAGAGACATGCTCTGTCTTTCTGCTTTGCACAGTTTTTGTCATTTGCGGTATTATTACTAGGTCCACCTTTTGCGGTGCACTGTAGGCATTACTAAAGGTTCTTTGCAGCGCTCCTTCGGCCCCTAGCTGCAACCCCTCTTATACTTTTTACTGGACCTCCGTTCATATTCTTTCTTTCATCCTACTTTCCACCCTCTCCTAGCAGTTTTTTAAAAGTGCAACTGCGAGGTTTTCCTCCTGTTACACCTTTCATACCTTCTTACTGTCAATTTCCGTTTCAGCGTTGAATGACCTCATAGGCACCAGAGCTTGGCCTTTGGCCTAAATTCTGTATTCAATTCAACACGGGGTTCATGGGAACCAAAGTCAAAAAAATCATCTTCAGGCTTCATTGTTGATATATACGTCTCATTTTGACTTCTCCCGAAAGTCAGAATGAAGAGAAAGTTTCCAAAAGAAATTCCCCCCCAGTCGAGTGTTTTGAAAGATTTCAAAAAATCACATTATGGAAACGCTGCCTTGGACTGAATGAGAACGACCTCCTCTATATCTTTTTTGTCAACAGTAGTAATCTACTGTTAATCAGCTCAGTGGTCTGGTAAAACTAAGGTATACTTTACTGTTATAACTCTGATAAACGGTTATGTAAGGTAACGTTTTCAATTAGACCAGCCAGTCACTCAAACCATCTGTTTACTGTCATCTTTTTACTGCTAACACACCTGTTCATTTTTTAGGATGCCCATAATTCGTGCTTGTGGCTTAATTATGTAAAATTCTTATTCATATTTGACTCTTCCGTCGTTTTATCGGCGGTCCAACCGCTGCTCCCCTAGTGTTGTTTCATATCTGTTGTTATTAACAAAGCATCAACTGGCATTTTTCCATTCCCAGTGCTGCTCTGTAAGTTTTTGTTTACAAAGCGTCGACTGCCATTTTTCCATTCCTAATGGTGTTGGGTATATTTTTATTAACAAAACATCCCCTTGTCATTTTCCCATTTTGGTTTTCTGAAAAGAAAACTATTGTGCCGGCTTTGTCCGTCCGCACTTTTTTCTGTCCGCCCTCTGATCTTAAAAACTACTGAGGCTAGAGGGCTGCAAATTGGTATGTTGATCATCCACCCTCCAATCATCAAACATACCAAATTGCAGCCCTCTAGCCTCAGTAGTTTCTATGTTATTTAAGGTTAAAGTTACCCATAATCGTGTATCTGGCAGCGATATAGGACAGGCCAACACCGACCAGTGGTTAAAGTTTCATGGCCTTGATTATACGCTGTACAGAAAACTCGATTGCGCCAAGGAAACTGCGGCACATTTTATACCGGATTATCGTTGTTTCTTATCTTTCTATAAAAGGAATTCCAGGATTAATAACACTATATTAATCCTGTGTTGGTCGTTTTCCGGTGTTCTTACGTATCTCTTTTATTAGAGATCCGAGTTCTTCGTTGGAGGGGTGGGTAGAGCTCTCGGCTAGCACGCTGTTGGCCCAGCGTTCGACTCTCCGACCGGCCAGTGAAGAATTAGAGGAATTTATTTCTGGTGATAGATATTCATTTCTCGTCATAATGTGGTTCGGATTCCACAATAAGTTGTAGGTCCCGTTGCTAAGTAACCAACTGGTTCTTAGCCACGTAAAATAAGTCTAATCCTTCGGGCCAGCCCTCTCTAGGAGAGCTGTTAATCAGCTCCTCAGTGGTCTGGTAAAACTAAGGTGTACTTAACTTTTTACCATTTCGTAGTTGTTTAAATTAACGAAAAACTCACCTGTTTGTTTTTGACTTGTTCTGCATCTGTTTTTATTAGCGAGGTAACACCTGTTCGTCTTCCTATTTTTCGCCGTAATTCAATCTCTATTTTTCTATTAATGAAGCAGCACCTGCTTGTTTTGCCATTTCTGTTGCTGTAATATAACCGTTTCTATTAACTAGGCACCACTTTCTCCTTTTCCCATTTCTGTATTGGTAACGAACATCATCTGTTCTTTTTTGGTACTGTTCCATATCAGTGTTATCAACGGAGGAACACGTGATCATTTTCCCAATCGTTGTCCCCGTAGGGGTAGCGCCGTCAGGGTACCTCATGCGGTGCACTGTAGGCATTGCTTAAGGCTCTTTGCAGCGTCCCTTCTTTAGGTCCCCTAGTTGCAACCTCTTTCGTTCCTTTTAATGAAACTCTCCTAACAATGGTTTCATCGTGCAACTGCGAGGTTTTCCTCCTGTTACACCTTTCAAACCTTTCTACTATCAGTTTCCCTTTCAACGGGAAACGACCTCATAGGCCCCAGCGCTTGGTCTTGGGCCAAAATTCTGTGTTCCATTCCCAATAGTAGTGCCATTTCATTCTTCAGAATGAGTTAATGTTCTTGTGGAAAAAGAGTAAAAGAACAACAGCAACTTGCTAAAATTAAGAAACAAAAAACAAAACATTTTTATGGACATAAAGAAACATCAATACAAGTCAAACCGAAAACAAAGTCCACAGAGAGAGATTTCAGTAGTTTTACAGCCCATTTTTTTTTTAACGTCTTGCATCAACCGTGAACCCTGATCCTCCTGATGGTGGCCAAAGACTCTTTAATCCCTTCCCGGGCAACCAAATGAAGTTTTGGATGTCATTATATAAGGAGTTTAATCCTCATTAACGATGCCGGCTTGGCTGTGTCTCAGTCGCCTATAGATCTTAACGCCATCTTTACCTTTTGCGTTGGGAGGCTGGAGCCTAATTTAGCGGAAAATTAATTCTGCGAACTTCATGCGCGCGCGCGCGCGCCCTCACTCTGATTCAGAATATAAATGGACTGCGTGCTCATCTTCTTGAACCCGCCGTCGTATCTCAAGGGAAATCTCGGCTCTTACTATTTATTGTTCCTATTTTTCAATCTAGTGTTTTCATTAAATCCTTGTACCTCTTTTAATACAATTTTTCTTCCTTTGTTATCGGGAATTGTATTCAGGATATTGGTAAACAAGTAAAAAATGCGCCGAAGTTTCTTCGGCGCACTAGAGTTTTCTGTACAGCGTATAATCAAGGTCACCGAAAATAGATCTATCTTTCGGTAGTCTCGGTATAATGCTGTATGAGCCGCGGCCCATGAAACACTTCAGCCGGCTGTGGTCGCCTGTGTTGCTGCGTTGCCAGAAGCACGATCATGGCTAAATTTAGCCTTAAATAAAATAAAAACTGATGAGGCTAGAGGGCTGCAATTTGGTGCGTTTGATAATTGGAGGGTGGATGATCGACATGACAATTTGCAGCCCTCTAGCCACAAGTTTTTAAGATCTGAGGGCGGACAGAAAAAAGTGCGGACGGACAGACAAAGCCGGCACAATAGTTTTCTTTTCAGAAAACTAAAACTCTTCCCATAGGAACACCTCTTATCACCATGTTTGTAATTTGGATGCTCTCAATCATTTCCCACAGTTTCAGCTTCTTTTAATACCTTGTTTCATTTAATTCGATTACTTGTGATTTTAGTTTAATATTTACATTATATGAAGAAAGCTGATAGTTATTGGTTTCTCTAAGCTGCCGTCACAACCTTTGAAGTAGGTAGAACAGCTGATGTCTTATCAAAGTTTTCATAAAAATTATTATTATTATTATTATTATTATTATTATTATTATTATTATTATTATTCAGAAGATGAACCCTATTCATTTGGAACAAGCCCACCAAAGGGGCCACTGACTTGAAATTCAATCTTCCAAAGAATATGGTGCTCATTAGGAAGAAGTGGCAGAAAGTGAAGGGAAATATGGAAAGAGGAGATCGGTTATTAGAAAAACAGATACATAAATAAATAAATAAATAAATAAAAATGTAAGTACATTTTTAAAATACAAGGAGAATTGCATTAGGGGGTTAATGCATTGCATCTTCGCTTGAACTTCCAATTGCACGACACCCTCAGGGAAGCTGTTCCACTGGTGGAAATTGGTCAATCCTTTATATTCGCCACTTGTTTGTTTTTTTGCGTTTTGAGAGACTTTCCTTTATTTTCATTGATTGCATTTTTATTTTTGAGTTTTTTTTTATTTTACAATTTATGTTTTTCCCGCACGGGGGTTCGTTCCCAGTTGGGGACCTCGGGCTGCCCTTTTTCTGCTTTTACAACTAGGTTGGCACATAAGCATGCAGTAATAATAATAATAATAATAATAATAATAATAATAATAATAATGATAATAATAATAATAATAATAATAATAATAATAATAATAATAATTAATGGAGTAAAGGCGGAATTGATAAGCACGATTGCACGTCAAGAACTTAGAAATCATATTCATGATGGTGTCATTATGACAGTGTCTCGCTCCTAGTCAAGTTATTTAGATAGTGGCATTCAGAAGGCTAACAAATAATATATGCACAATTTTCACCCATATCTCATGCTTGAATTTTATTATTATTATTATTATTATTATTATTATTATTATTATTATTATTATTATTATTACAAATACGTTGTTTTTATTTTTTTACTGGCATACTTGACTTTATTTAGACCTTACTCATGTTAGATAAAGAATGCTACCAGATATAATATTCATAATGTTCACCAGTCTCCCCTTATTGAATTTTATTATTATTATTATTATTATTATTATTATTATTATTATTATTATTATTATTATTATTATAAATATAATGTTTTTATTTTTTTCTCGTATACTTTACTCTACTTAGACCTTACTCAGATATGATGAAGGACTGTAATTATTAGATTCAGCATTGTAGTGACTAACGGAAGCGGACCCCGTGTACTGTAGCCATTACTTAGAACTTTGCAGCCTCCCTTCGGCCCCTAACTGCAACCCTTTTCATTCCTTTTACTGTACCTCCGTTCATATTCTCTCTCTTCCATCTTATTCTCCACCTTCTTCTAACAACCTTTCTCCCAATTTTCCTCTCAGCGCTGAATGACCTCATAGGTCCCAGCGCTTGGCCTTTGGGCCTAAATTGTATAATCTGTTCTGTTCTACCATTCCGGAAATGGATTGTTTGATGTTTGGAGTGAATGGGATACCGGCAGCTCCTTCATCATATGAAAATGTTGAAGAAAATGACGTGTACGATTTTTTTAGGGCTCACCGTTTACTTATGACCAGGACCCACTAAGACGGGTCGGCCAGACCAGGATTAATCCTGGGCCAGGCCAAGGTGAAGCAGGCAGTGACGTCACACCGGCCTATCGGAGGCAAGACCCACCCACTGTTGCCTCGTCGATACAACAGAACATTTGAGCATTCCTCTTCGTCTTTGCATTACTAATTTCCGTTTTGTAATAATTTTCTGTCAGTGATAGTCTGCCAGTAACCTAATTATTTATCAGTCAGTTATTTTGTTTAAAAATATAGCCTCATCTGTCACAACCGTAAGTAAATTTTTCTGTTAATAGCGAAGGTAAGAATTCTAAATTCCTATTGTTTTAAACAAACTCTTGACATTAAAAGCAACGAAGATGACTCAGAATACCTCAGACATTCAGTAATTGAAAAGAAATTTGTCCTCAAGTAGCCTGTTTATATTTACAATATAGTACTAAATATTCAACTGTCCTTGGTTTACAAACTGTAAATCACGGGCCATGGCTCACTTGGCGCGGTCGACTCGGCTGACTCATCATTAATCCCTCGTCTGGGACAGAGAAACTTGAAAATGAGCCTTAAATTCCTTGATTCTAGTCATACATGAAGGCATTGTCGTCTTCTCTGACATGTTTTAACATCTTGCTTTCAAGCTTTGCACAAAACAATCGGCATATTTTTCCTCTTTCGGGGCTGAAATGAAATCACTTATGCCTGCTGAAGTTACGGTACACATGCGTGATCACGCTGAACTTCAGTTTCGCTCCCAGTATTGGCAACTTCATGGAAAATTTGGCCACAAGATACCAGAAATAATCTCGTGTCCCACCCAGTTCTGTTGGTATTGGCTAAGCACTAGAGAGTAGTTTCTTTCAGTAGGAAAACCCGCCGACACCCTCGGAAAAATCAGTTGGGTTTAAGACAATTAGTTTGACGGGCTAGGATGGCATGATTAGGAAAATGTTTATTAAATATTGTAATGGAATCATTTAAAGGGAGCCCCAGAGCAGCGGAAATTAGGAGTAGATCAGTGCCCAAAGACTGAGCAAAGACACTCCTTTGATTAGCGCCCATGGCACCCCCTCCACCTTCGGGAGGCCTTAGGGCGGAAGGCAGAAACTGCTGATGTCCTCAAGGGGTTAGATGAGGATGCCCTAACCAAAGAACCCCAGTAGAGGAGTAGTGCCGTCAGTGCACCTCATGGTGTGCACTGTAGGCATTACTAAAGGTTTTTTGCTGCGTCCCTTCGGTTCCTAGCTGCGACTCCTTTCATTCCTCTGTTCATATTATCCCTCTTCCATCTTTGTTTTCACCCTCTCCTAACAATTATTTCGTAGTGCAACTGCTTTGAGGTTTTCCTCCTGTTACACCTGTCAAACCTACCTACTCTCAGTTTCCTTTCCAACGCTGAATGGCCTCATAGGTCCCAGTGCTTGGCCTTTCGATAGTTTGTGATCATTTGGCTCAACCAGGGGAGCCCACGGATTGAAGGATGTGACAAGATGGAAGGTGGATTTCGGGCTGTGAATTTTAGCAAAAGAAGAACCACCTGAAAGAAAGGATGTGGAAAGAAAAGGAATATAAAGTTTAGGCCAATAGCCAAGCGGTGGGACCTATGAGGTCATTCACAGCTGAAAGGGAAATTGAGAGTAGAAAGTCTTGAAAGTTGTAACAGGAGGAAAACCTCAAAGCAGTTGCACTATGAAGCAATTGTTAGGAGAGGGTGGAAAGTAAGAGGAAAGAAAGATAATATGAACGGAGGTACAGTAAGGGGAATGAAAGAGGTTGCAGTTAGGGGTCGAAGGGACGCTGCAAAGACCCTTAAAAATGCCTAAAGTGCAACGCGTGAGGTGCACTGACGGCACTACCGTCCTGCTTTGCCCCTTCCACTGACCTCTACATTAAAAAGGTAATTTAAGTATTTAGAAGAAAACCTCTATTAAGAGTCTTCGAAACAAGCCAATTAGCTCGGGATTTTAAGAAGCATTACAACATAACCACGTTTTGAAGCCCTGTTGAATACAATGAGCCATGGAAAAGAACACAGCCATTACTGACAATGAATAATGATGATTGTACACGCCTTCTCGGTTCGTTTTTTAAACCGGCTTCATGAAGTGTGTGCGTTCTGTTTAGGTACATTCCCCTTGAGTTATGTGAGTTATCCATTAGTTATCCACTTGAAGGTGTTATTATAAGCAAAATGGCTTTTCGTTTGTATATTCATCATTCGTTCAGCATCAGGGTTTGATAAATCTAAAGTCTTGGGAAATTAGGAGAAGGCTTTTTTAGTCTTTTGTCAAAGTAAACAGCTATTGAGATGGGTTCTTGTCTATCCGTCCGCACTTTTTCTGTCCGCCCTCAGATCTTAAAAACTACTGAGGCTAGAGGGCTGCAAATTGGCATGTTGATCATCCACCCTCCAATCATCAAACATTCCAAATTACAGCCCTCTAGCCTCAGCAGTTGTTATTTTAAGGTTAACGTTAGCCATGATCGCGCGTCTGGCACCGCTATAGGTGCCAACAATACAGGCCACCGCCGGACCGTGGGTGAAAGTTTCATGGACCGCGGCTGAGTATTATACGCTGCACAGAAAACTCGATTGCGCCGAAGAAACTTCGGCGCATTTTTTACTTTTTGGGGTGCCTTTCCTTTAAGACCGGGTGCCAGAGAAGGCTGGATCCTGTGGTGCCTGGTAACTTTCAGGAAACCCTGACCTGATAGTGTGTACACGATGGGACATTAATTTTAGGGTCAGACTAAAATAATATTTAATGTCTTAAGTCGAGACAAATCCGTCAGATAAGGGGTAAAATGTCCCTTTAATTCTAAAACTAATTCAAGTTATCTCTGGTGTAAGTATATATGTTGTCGATGCCACATTATTGATTTTGTGACGGCTGAAGACAAGCGAAAGAAATTGCAAATAAGAGCTAGAATTAATTTGATGAAGATGAACAATAAAAAGATTGATAACGGAAAGAGTGAGACATATGGGCTATAGGAATTATCAGCATATCGCCATTGCAACACCTACATATATATATATATATATATATATATATATATATATATATATATATATATATATATATATATTAGATAGATAGATAGATAGATATAGATATTATAAGTATATCTATATATAAATATACTTTTTGCCTCAGTTTTAGCTAAATCCTTCAAGTCTCATTTCCCGAAGTATTAGAATGATTTGCCATTCGTCTGTGTCTACGTCTGAATACCCACCACGGCAAATCATTCTAATATTTCGGGAAATAAAACTTGAAGGATTTAGCTGGAACTGATGCAAAAATAGCCAAAATAAAGAGGATAAAGAGTTTAGGCAAAGAGGCCTCTCTCGTCTCAGGCGATATCAGATGTATCAGATGCGTCCTTTCCGAGACGAGGAATTCAGCATTTTAAGTGGTGTTTATCATCATAGGGAATTGTATCCCGATATATTCAAGTAAATCTCAAGTCAGCTTTGCTGCTTTTATTAGTGTTCTGTAAAAGAAAACTATTGTGCCGGCTTTCTCTGTCCGTCCGCACTTTTTCTGTCCGCCCTCAGATCTTAAAAACTGCTGAGGCTAGAGGGCTGCAAGTTGGTTTGTTGATCATCCTTCTTCCAGTCATCAAACATACCAAATTGCAGCCTTCTAGCCTCACTAGTTTTTATTTGATTTAACGTTAAAGTTAGCCATAATCGTGTTTCTGGCAACGATACAGGCCACCACCGGGTCGTGGTTAATGTTTCGTGGGCCGCGGCTGGGAGTTTCGTGAGCCGTGGCTGAGAGTTTCATGCAACATTGTACGCTGGACAGAAAACTCGATAGTGCCGAAGAAACTTCGGCGCATTTTTTACTTTCTTTTTGTACGATGAATTACCCTTCCTTTTTTAACCTCTTTATACCGTCTCAATGTTTTTCTCGTATTTCCTTTAAATTTCCTTTACTTTTATTCTGATTTGAAAACACGACGCCAGCTCCAGCTGTTGGTAGCGGTGTTTGCCTTTTGTCGTCACGACAACTGACGTCTATAATGTTTGAGCAAATGATAGATAATGTCTTTTAAAAACATTTCTCGAGCCGCGAGAAATGTTTTTGTTGTCTAAAATATGTATGCATGTTGCCTGTCATTATAAAAAATGATCATCCTGGCCATATCTCAAGCCACGTTTGCCCCGGTCATAAATTATATGCCCCACTTCGTGTATGAGGCGAGAGTGCAGAGCCAGGGCTCAGCCTGAAGTTGTTTTTGGACCTCTCGATGACCCCGAGGGAGAAATAATAGACTTTGTGAGGTCTTGAGAAATGGGGAGAAGGGAAAGGGCACGTTTTTGCCTGCTGAAAGCAGGTGGAAGCATTCTGCATACATTAATGCAGGGGGAAGCATTCTGTATACATTTCTATATACATTGAAGCAGGTGGAAGCATTCTTTGTACATTCTTTATACATTAAAGTAGGTGGAAGCATTCTATATACATTTCTATATACATTAAAGCAGGTGGAAGCATTCTATATACATTCCATATACATTAAAGCAGGTGGAAGCATTCTGTATACATTAAAGCAGGTGGAAGCATTCTATATACATTCTGTATGCATTAAAGCATGTGGAAGCATTCTATATACATTCTGTATGCTTAAAGCATGTGGAAGCATTCTATATACATTCTGTATGCTTAAAGCATGTGGAAGCATTCTATATACATTCTGTATGCATTAAAGCATGTGGAAGCATTCTATATACATTCTGTATGCATTAAAGCATGTGGAAGCATTCTATATACATTCTGTATGCTTAAAGCATGTGGAAGCATTCTATATACATTCTGTATGCATTAAAGCAGGTGGAAGCATTCTGTATACATTACTATCCATTTCAGGGCCCGCGAGTCATCGTTTTTCACAAATATCTCTCAAACTAATTATCTGATCGAAATGGTACTTTAACACAGTGTACAAGACACCTCCCGTTAATTTTTCGTGACATAGTGCATTGTCAAATGGTTTTAATTAAGGCAGTTACTCTTGATTTACATAGTGTTGCCAAGCATCGCCAAACTATGCATTCGAACGGCCTTTATCCTCATCCCGTCCCTCCTTCTCCCTTCCCCTCCTCATCTCTCCCTCTTTCCATGCCCCCCCCCCCTTTCCTGTCAATGGGGGATAGCGGACGTTCGATTATGTAGATTAGTCCTGCTGACTCATGCGCGATTTAAAAGTCAAGAGTAAACCCCTTAACTAACACCATTTGACAATGCACTAGATTACCAAAAATTAGCGGGAAGTGTCTTGTACACTGTGTCAAAGTACCATTTCGATCAGATAATTAGTTTGAAAGATATTTGAGAAAAACGATGACTCTTAGTCCCTGAAATGGATAGTAGTTTATAGGTTCTGAATTGCATTCGTGTTCTTGGGCTTCTTGATGTTGGTGTGGAATAAATGAATGAATCGGTGAGGAATTCTCACTCTCTGACCTGACTGGACTTTCCTTTACCTTTGTTCCAGTCGTTGTCATTCCCTCCCTGCAATTGCCACGATCTTCCATCTTTCAGGAGGCAGGTTAAATCCTGTTCTTTTTAGTTTTCTGTAAAAGAAAACTGTTGAGATGGCTATTTGTCCGTCCGCACCTTTTCTGTCCGCCCTCAGATCTTAAAAACTACTGAGGCTAGAGGGCTGCAAATTGGTATGTTGACCATCCACCCTCCAATCATCAAACATACCAAATTGCAGCCCTCTAGCGTCAGTAGTTTTGATTTTATTGAAAATTAAAGTTAGTCATAATTGTACGGCGGCCACCGCTCTAGGTACCAACAACACAGGCCACCACCGGGCTGTGGCTGAAAGTTTCTTGGGCCGCGGCTAAGGGTTTCTTGGCCCGTGGCTGAAAGTTTCATACAGCATCATACGCTGTACAGAGAACTCGATTGCACCGAAGAAACTACAGCGCATTTTTTACTTGTTTTCACCTTCCCCCGGCATTCTGTAGTTCCCTACTGACGAAGTTGACGGGCCTGTAGGTTTCTATGTGTCTGGCTGCCTGTCTCTGTGTGTCTCCTTACGTTTGTTTGTCTTGTCTGTCCATCTGTCAGTCTGTCTGTTCCTCAGGGTGCCGTACACTTACCTTGTCATCGCAACTTCTCATACACGGTGGAAGGGATCTTAATCAAACGTGTTTTAAGAGTAAACCATCAATCATGGATGTGCATGAATGGAGATCATCTCTTGTCAGCCTGTCTGTCTGACGGCGCCAGTAACCTAGATGCTGTGACGCCAGTTTTCATAGCCACAAATCAGTCAATCAATCGGTCTGGCTGTCTGTCTATCACGCTTACCACCTTGTTATGGTAACTCCTCTTGCACGGTCGAAGTAATTGCAGTCAGATTCATCAGAGGTAGATCGGCTCTCTGTCTGTCCACAGCGTGTCTGTAAAAACTTATATTGCAATGCAGTAAATTTGTCAGAAGGTGAATCGATTCTAAATTCAGATTTTGTTCGTAACTTTTTACTTGACAACTTTTGAGCTGTAGGAGAATGAGACATCATATTTGACTTCTATATTCATGAAGTCCTTCCAGCTTAAACTGAGCCTAGTGATCTTGACCTCCTTACCAAATTGAGCTGCCATTGGGAGAAAAAATTGTGGGAATGATTTGCTTTTGAAGGAACTGGTGTGGTTTATTTCCGCTCATCACCAGTCGGAACGTTCGTAATGAGGAATTGGTCACGCCTTTCTTTTTGAGTGGTAGGTCTGCCTCTCTTTTTCAGTGGTAGGACTGCCTCTCTTTTCAGTCTTTAGGACTAACTCTCTTTTCCAGTGGTAGGACTGACTCCTTCTTCAGTGTAGGATGCCTCTCTTTTTCAATGGTAGGACTGACTCTCTTTTATCAGTGGTTCCTTTTTCAGTGGTATTGATGACTCTCTTTTTCAGTGGTAGGACTACCTTTATTTTTCCAGTGGTTGATGACTCTTTTTTCAGTGGTTACCTCTCTTTTTCTTAGGACTACCTCTCTTTTTCAGTGGTAGGGCTGACTCTCTTTTCAGTGAAAGGACTACCTCTGTCATTTTCAACATAGGGCTGACTCTCTTTTTCAGTGGTAGGACTTGAGGCTTTTCAGTGGCTTAGGAACCTCTCTTTTCCAGTTTTAGGGCTGACTCTCTTTTTCAGTGGTAGGAACCTCTCTCTTTTCAGTGGCCGGACTGACTCTCTTTTCAGTGGTAGGACAATCTCTTTTCAGTGGTAGGACATCTCTTTTCAGTGGTAGGGTGACTCTCTTTTTCAGTGGTAGGACTACCTCTCTTTTTCAGTGGTAGGGCTGACTCTCTTTTTCAGTGGTAGGACTACCTCTCTTTTTCAGTGGTAGGGCTGACTCTCTTCTTCAGTGGTAGGACTGCCTCTCTTTTTCAGTGGTATGACTGCCTCTCTTTTTCAGTGGTAGGACTACCTCTCTTTTTCAGTGGTAGGGCTGACTCTCTTCTTCAGTGGTAGGGCTGACTCTCTTTTTCAGTGGTAGGACTGCCTCTCTTTTTCAGTGGTAGGGCTGATTTTTCAGTGGTAGGACTGCCTCTCTTTTCAGTTTGACTACCTCTCTTTTTCAGTGGTAGGGCTGACTCTCTTCTTCAGTGGTAGGGCTGACTCTCTTTTTCAGTGGTAGGACTGCCTCTCTTTTTATCAGTGGTAGGAACCTCTCTTTTTCAAATGGGCTGACTCTCTTTTCAGTGGTAGGGCTGACTCTCTTTTTCAGTGTAGGACTGCCTCTCTTTTCAGTGGAAACAACTACCTCTCTTTTTCAGTGGTAGGGCTGACTCTCTTCTTCAGTGGTAGGGCTGACTCTCTTTTTCAGTGGTAGGACTGCCTCTCTTTTTCAGTGGTAGGACTACCTCTCTTTTTCAGTGGTAGGGCTGACTCTCTTCTTCAGTGGTAGGGCTGACTCTCTTTTTCAGTGGTAGGACTGCCTCTCTTTTTACAAATATGACTCTCTCTTTTTCAGTGGTAGGACTACCTCTCTTTTTTTCATATATAAATATAATCTTTTTCAGTCGTAGGCTTCATCACACTCTTTTTTTCATTTGCTTTGACTCTCTTTTTCAAGTGGTAGGACTGCCTCTCTTTTTCGATAAGGACTTACTCTCTTTTTATCTAGTGGTCAGGTCTGCTTCCCTTTTTCATTATAGGTTTGGGTTCGTCAGTCTTTCGTATTTTGTTTTGTTCCAGTCCTCGTTCTTGTTTTGATTTTTTCACTCCAATACCTAATACTGTTCCTTTGAACTGATAATGATTGTTCGTGATAATCTTTGTTTTGATCTAACTTGATACTTTATTTATCCATTTTCTTTGCTACGTTAGGATATAATGTCGCATTTTTCAAAATTGAACTTCTTGTCATTTTTCAACATCAGGCTTCATATCTAGACTTGTCTCATTTGAATAATTCTTCCAATTTTAGCGTTCGGTTAAAATTCGCTTTTGTGCCGAAGTTTCTTGGGCGCAGTCGATTTTTTATTATTGTCTTTGTCTTTGGCCACCGAAAATCAGATCTATCTCTCTTTATTAATTTTCGGTAATGAGCCGCGGCCCAAAACTATGGAAACGGGGTGGTTTGTCATTGTCGTTGCCAGACGCACGATTTCCGTCCTTTAACCTTCAGATAAAAAAAAAAAAAAAAAACTACTGAGGCTAGAGATCTGCAATTTGGTATGTTTGATGATTGATGGATCATCCACCTTCCGGTCATCCAACATACAGATCTGAGGAAAATTGAACAGTGCGGACGGACAAAGCCGGCTCAGTAGTTTTGTTTATCTTTAAATTTTAAGGTAAAATATTAATTTCGACTTATCGATAATGCAATGATATGAAACAATATTGTTCGGTATACGAACTATTAGGCCACATTCACCAGCCCGTGCCTGATTATAATCTTTACCATCGGGCTTCACTGTACTGTATAATGAGTTTCATTTGTTTTGCACAGATTTTCTAATGGTTTTCTCTATTATAATTTTACGTCCACCGAAAGATAGATCTATTTTCGGTGGCCTTGATTATACGCGTTTTTTACTTGTTCCTTATTGGTTACACTTTAGTATTTACGATGGATTGTAGGAAGCAAGAAGTGGCTGTAAATAAGAATCCTTAGCTGTGGATGAGTTTTTTATTAGGTCATATTCTTTTTCGGGTACCACGAAGAATAAAGCAAATGTCATTTGTTTTTTATGTTCAGTGTATTGCCATTTACTGACCTTTGTTTTTTTATCAGTGTTCTTCTGTTTGAGAGAGTCTTATGTAGACAGATGTATATTCATTATTCATATTGTGTTTTTGTGCGGATATTTATATATATGTGGTTATGTGTTCATTTCAGTAACTATATATATACGGTATATTTACAGGGAATATGTGAAATCAGGGGTTTCACGAACTCCCAAGGAAATTTGTGAAATGACCAATTCTCTTAGAAACATTTGTTCCCAGAGGGCTAGTACTGAACACGGCGAAACAGGGATTCATCTAAATCACTGTTTCGCCATGTTTATTACCAGCCCCTGGGGTGTCAAATGCACTTAGGGATTTCGTAAAGTCCCTGGGTTTCACATATATATATATATATAATTTCATTTAATATTATATTATATATATAATATTAAAGGAAATAGAAGTAGATAGATTGATTGACTGAAGGGATATCCTGTAACAAATTCTCAAAAAGCCTTTACTCGGTGTTGAACGAGATTCAAAGAGACTGAAGATGCCATTCATTTGATGTGAACGCGTTTCTGAAAAATGTTTCAGAAATTCCTTCAGGACATGCCTTCAGGGAATGTCTTCAGGACATGTCTTCAGGATATGCCTTCAGGAAATGCCTTGAAGACATGCCTTCAGGAAATGCCTTCAAGACATGCCCTCAGGACATGCCCTCAAGACATGCCTTCAGGATATGCCTTCAAGACATGCCTTCAGGATATGCCTTCAGGACATGCCTTGTCACATTCCAAATGAAACCCCAATCGTTCCTCAGAAGGAACGGTAAAATTTTAAAAAACTGCATGTACCTGTGATTTTGCTTGTATTGCATTTAGTTATCTCCCTGGCTAATGCACACACACGCATATGTATATATATATACACACAGTATATATACACACATATGTATGTATATGTATATATATACATACATATATATATATATATATAATATATATATATATATATATATATATATATATATAATATAAGATTAGATATATATAATCTTATATATATTATATATTTAAGATCAGATATATGCTTATATATTATAGATAAATTATTATAAACATATATACATACATATATAGATTATATATATTCATATATTTATATATACATATACTGTATATACATACACTTATACTGTTTGGTACTAATAATTAACTTCACTAATTTAGTAAAATACTGTGTTACTGAGTTACTGCTTCTCTTGATTTTGCTTTGACCTATCTCTCTTCTGCATATAATGAAGTCTTCATTCCCTTATTCTTTTTTTATAGAATACTGTTAAAAAATCATTGGTTTTCTTTGTTAATTTAAGCTTCACTCTTTTATTGTAATCACTGAATAATTTAGGTAAGAAGTAAATGTCTGCTTGATTTCCCATAGATGACCTTCTTTTTAATTGTAAATTGTCTAGGTTTCATAAAAGCCATTTTAATTTTCGCACTGTGTGGTGTACAAATAATAATTGTGAATGCATGCATATGTGAACATATTTTTACTTCTCTCAGAACAGGAGATCAGCGCCTGCCCTATGAGCCTACAGAGGCCCAGACTCTAACTTTTAACTGAAAGTAATATTTTATATTCTGTAGCTTTTCAATCGCATGGAGTTTTTATTTTGATTTTTCATTGGCATTTATATCCTGCTCTCTCTCTCTCTCTCTCTCTCTCTCTCTCTCTCTCTCTCTCTCTCTCTCTCTCTCTCTCTCTCTCTCTCTCAAAATTTACTCAGTTAATCTTATACCCTAGCTTTCTGGATCGTCTAAGAAACAAATATCTTCAGTTAACTGTTATAATTACATAATTTTGTGTATATTTACATCTGGATTAGCCAGGGAAGATTTTGAATGATTTTATTGATTCTTTTTATCCAATAGATTTGATTTTGTATTCGTTCTTTCCACTCTCTTCTCTTAACAGTGTAATGCCTTTCCGTTCCTCAGTGAACTTGATACAGTACATGACCACATCTGATTCATTTATTGTTTTACATTACAGTTAAATCCCCAACATACAGTGCCAACCATAAGTGATCAGGGATTCGTCCTGTGGGAGAGGTAGGTCACGAAGGCAGAGCGACTGTCTTTCCCTGTAATCACCTGTACGTACTACTGTACAGCACTTCCAGCTCTCTGTCTCTTTTTCCTGCATTCATTTCTGTGTCGATGTCACTGTTTACGAACCCCTTTTCTCGGCAGGTGCTTCTGTAGCAAACGGAAAGGCTCCAGGCTTCTGTATAGCTAGTGTTCCTTGACTTGATGCTAAGTTCCCAGTCGTTTAGCCCTCGAGTATTACAGCACCTTGTTCTTTGTTGGTGAAAAAAGTCACTACTCAGATTTCTAATACATTTGCAGTGTTGAGTGAGGAACGCTAGGTATATCCACCCTTGGGCCTCTTCCTTGGAAGCTTAAGTGTGAAGTTGTTGTTGTTGGCTCTTATGGGTACCTTAATCGTCATTTTATTTTCCCCCCTGAGAAACAAGACCAGAATCTGGTGGAGAAGAAGATGATGATGATGATGAAGAAGCACTGACGGGAAGGATGCCTGCAAAAAAACCTTTTAAATCTAGTCTGCCGGGTGGAAAAGCTACAATATAGCTGGCTGGCTTCAATGGCTGTGTCTGGTGTCTTTCTTTTCTTCAGACATTCTGTCCCTAACATGTGTCATTGCTCTTCTATTGTATTTGTCATGCCATGGCTGTGCGTCTCTAACCCTGATTATTGTATGTTCGTTCTTAACAGATGAATCCGCAGCACACTGTTCCCACCTTCAACGATCACAGTTTCATTATATGGGAGAGGTTAGTGATGTCATGTCAGCAGGCCCCTATATTTCCCCAGACCATTCGCAGCCGTTTTTCTTTCTCCGGGTCTTGCTCTGATGAACGAAGCTCACACAGTGCTAGGCTTGCCAGCTACCTGATCTAGGAATCGGAGAGATCGCGCACGCACACACACACACACCACAAAATGCCTTTATATATATATAATATAAATATATATATTATATATATATGACTGTGAAATATTTTCTGTTAAAACAGAATTCCATCAAATATATGGAGCCCATAAAAATGGCAAAATGTGGAAAATAAAGGCTATATTTCAGAGACCAAAATGTCTCTCCTCAGGCCTGAGGAGAGACAGTTTGTTCTCTGAAATATAGCCTTTATTTTCCACATTTTGGCGTTTTTGTGGGCTCCTTATATATATATATATATATATATATATATATATATATATATATATATATATATATATATATATATATATATATATATATATATTTATATATATATATATATATATATATTACATTTTTCTTTAATTACACTAACACTTTTTAAAAATGGAAATTTTACTTTACTTAAAACAATATTTTATAAAAAATACGAGTATAAAATTTTTCTTTTTACTTAAAACAATATTTTTTAAAACAATATTTTTCAAAAATTCCGAGAGGTTTTGAAGCCATTTCGGGACGGAGATATATAAAAGAATCCGGACGAATCCGGGAGGGTTGGCAAGCCTATCACACACGCATTCATCGACTCAAAAGTCTCCGCCGTTGACTTTTCGGACCTCTCAGGCAGGCGTGATGAATGTGAAATTGAAGAAATGAAGAAAGTAACGGTCATTTTATATATGATTTTTTAATTTGTTTTTTGTTGAGATTTTCATAAGTCCAGAAATATGGCGAATACTTATCATCACATTTTAATCACAGGGAACCATTATTATTATTATTATTATTATTATTATTATTATTATTATTATTATTATTATTATTATTATTATTATTATT